>NW_007258900.1:59800-166482 GCF_000164805.1 Carlito syrichta | reverse complement strand
TGAGACTGAGCACTTTTTCATGTGTCTGTTGACTGCCCATATATCTTCTTTTGAGAAGTGACTATTCATGTCTTTTGCCCACTTTTTAAAGGGGCTATTTGTTTTTTTCCTTTCAGCGCGTTTGAGTTCCTTTTAGATCCTAGATGTTAGGCCTTTGTCGGATAAGCAGTTGACAAATGTATTTTCCCATTCTGTGGGCTGTCTCCCTGCTCTCTTGACAGTTTCTTTTGCTTTGCAGAAGCTCGTTAATTTGATGAGGTCCCACTTGTCTATGTTATTTCTTAAGGTATTGGCCTTTAGGGTTCTGAATATGAATTGGATCCCAGTTCCAATTTTCATAAGGGTGTCTCCTGCATTTTCTAAGATTCTTATAGTTTGAGGTTTTACATTCAGGTCTTTGATCCATTTAGAGCAAATTTTTGTGTATAGTGATAGGTAGAAGTCCTGTTTCAATCTTCTGCATGTGGTCAGCCAGTTTTCCCAACACCATTTACAGAATCGGTTCTTCTCTCCCCAGTGGTTGGTGGTGGAGGCTTTGTCAAAGATGAGTTGGTTGAGAAATTGAGGCTTTGCTTCCAGAATCTCTATCCTGTTCCATTGGTCTATGTGCCTGTTCTTGTACCAATACCAGGCTGTTTTGATTACTGTAGGCTTACAGTAAAGTTTGAAGTCTGGAAGTGTGATACCTCCTGTATTATTTCTTTTGCTAAGGATTGTTTTAGCTATTTGTGGTCATTTATGTTTCCATATGAATTTCTGAATTGTCATTTTCAGGTCTGAGAAGAATGATATTGGTAGATTAATGGGTATTGTGTTGAATTTGTAGATTGCCTTTGGGAGGATGGACATTTTAACAATGCTGATACTTCCTATCCATGAGCATGGAATATTTTTCTATTTGTTTGTGTCTTCTTGAATTTCTTCTAGCAGTGTTTTGCAATTTTCATTGTAAAGATCTGGCACTTCTCTGGTTAGGAAGATGCCGAGGTATTTCATTTTTTGGGTCCAATCCAGGGCTTTCTAAGGAGGGACAACCTGAAGAGGACAGTCAGCAGAAGGAAGGTGTTCGTGGGTGGATGAAAAGTATTTTAGGTGTGTGGCCGCTTGAGTTGCCTGGCTGAGGTCAGATGCCAGTTCTGCTGTCCACTAGCCATGAAGCCTTGGGCAAACGACCTCACCTTCAGGCCTGCAGTTCCTCGTGGCATTATGAGAGTTAAGTGACATATTATTCATAAAAGCATGAAGACAATCCTTGGCATAGAGAATCCACCAAATAGCTATGGGGTTGATCATAAAACACATGCTCGGGGACATGTGAAGAGTAAGCCGGGTCTTTCTCAGGAGCAGGGACTGACTCTGTCACTCACTGCACATTTCCCATATACTTGTGTGTTGGGTTATGTGGAGTGCGGACTGGTGCCTTCCACTCAGGTGGGTGTCTTCTGATTGCTCCAGATCAATCTCCACTCCTGACTGCTGACTCTCCCTGCAAGGGCGGTCCCAAGGAGCCCCAGAAAGAATATAAACATATGCAGACACCTGCTAGGGAGGAAGCAGAGAGAAGGACATCTCAGGAGGTCTATCACATGAAGTTGCTGGACATGACCATGGTTCCCAGCACAGCCCTGTGACGTAACTATGACAGTTTCCCATCACTCTGTGTCCAGCAGCTGGTTCATGGCTGTGGTAGAAATTTCAAGAAAGTCTAACGTCAATGTTCATGTTCATTCTTCTTCTGCAGCTGGGGTTTAAAAAATGTGTCCTGGAGCCCTAGACTTGGGAAAGTGGCTAAAAGGTCATTGTGGGCAGAGATCTTGTGTTTGTCTTTATGCTAAAGTCACCATGACTTTATGAATGAATGAATGAGGAAATGAAGGCACTTAGGACCTTTATTCTTGGCCTGTTTCAACCAGCCTGGCTCCACTTTCATGTGTCTTATCCTTTGAGATACTAGGCAGGAGCTCATATAAAAATTACAAGTGTGTAGTAGCTGCAGCAGTACATACCTCTGCTTTTCCCAAGTCATATTTCTGACACCAGCCATGGCCTGATGCATCATATTTAAAAAAAAAATTCAGCACGTGATTGGGGATCATGGCTCCATTAATGCAATAGTATGTCTTCTCCAGGCCTGAGCTGAGACTCAGAGATACTCTCCAAAGAAAGATCCTGGGACCACACTGCAGAAAGGGACAAGCTGTTTGGGAAAAATAAGAGGTTGTTTTTTTAACTGACTTTAAAATCTGGATTAATCTGTCTACATGTGTATATTGGAAGTCACTTACAGAGTGGAAATTGAGGGAGAAACAGGTAGGTGGGAAACCAGCTCCATGTGTATTCTTGACCCAGGCCCTATCAATATTAGGACGACCTCAATGAACTGTTTCAACAGAAGGAAACCAAAAGAGTAAGGGCTGATAAATATTAGGACCACCTTACTGGGCTCTCTTAATAAGAGGGAACAAAAGGAGTGATGAGCCCTTAAATATTAGGACCCCTTTATTAGACTCTCTTAATGGGAGGAAACCCAAGGAATGAGGACCCATAAACATTAGGACTGCCTTACTGGACTTTCTTAACAAAAGGAAACTCAAGGAGTGAGGACCATAAATATTAGGACCATCTCATTGGACTCTGTCAACAAGTGGAAACCCAAGGCGTCTTTTCACCTTTCACTAATCATGGAGGTGATATAGTCTCAAGAGAACTGGGAGGCTTGATGACTGCAGTGTGTGACCAACATGTGGTGGTGTCTTCACTCCCATCAGTAGGATCTGTGTTTCAAGTGGTGGAGCACCAGTATTCCCAGGGCCAGCAGGCCAGCAGGGTGGATATGTGACCCTGGAAGATATGTGGTCCTCTTTCCACTGTTGTTGGAGACTGGAGATGAGGTGAGCTCCAAGAGAGCTGACACAGGTAAGCTCACTGGGGAGGAGTGATTCACCACTGACATTTATTTCATTACATTAGTGTGACCTCAATGGCCCTCGCTGACTGGCCAGGCCTGAGGACCTGCCGTTCGGGTTAAAATTCATACTGACACAGCTTGGTTACCCTGGCAGTCCAGCATCTCTGCCTGTCTGGGCAGGCCTTGCTGAAATCCAGCAGGTCTTGCAATAGTTCTCTTTAAGTCTTCTTTGTTGTCCTTTGGATGAAAGCTTCTAAGAATCTGTTGTATTAGGGAGCCCCAAATCTGTAATTTCCTCCTAATGAGACCAGTTAATTTGATGAAAGCATAACCAAATATAAACGCCACCCTCCCTTGGTCTTTCAGGGGCTTTGTAATGAGATGCAGTCAGGGAGCAGAGAGGTGCCAGACATGTTGGAGAATCTGCAGTCTCTGACTGGGGCAGGACTTATTAATGACCGCAGTTCCAGGGGAAGAGACACACAGAAAACCTTCAGAAGGACCAGAATGGTGATGGTGAAATCACAGGTGGCCTGTAAACAGGCTAATTACATGGAAGACCCGGAAGCAACTCTCAAGTTTCTCTCCAGCTGGACTACAAGTCTGCCAGGTAGCCAGATGCTGACTGGGAACACTGGCTGTCCCCAGGTCATCAGCAAGGGATGTTCTACCCGGAGGAGGCAGTCGACAGCCTCAGTTCATTTCTTCTTGTTACAAAAAACATTTCAGATCCTGCAGATGAAATTCTAGAGGACTCATGTACCTCCTTATCACTCAAGAATTAGAACCGTCACGCTGAATGGTTTGGTGGCCAGAAAGACACTGCATGCATGTGTGTGGGCACATCCCTTAACATACTGTCTGAGTAAGGAAAAAAGATTCCAGTATCTTGTTAATTTATTGTAATTTAGAGTTACATGATAGAATTTTGATGAATAATATCATTTCATGTCAACATTTTTTTAATCCTCTTGGAAGTACCAAGCTCAAAGCTCAGTTCAGACACTTAAATAAGACACTGAGACTGAAACACTCTGCTCATTGTTCGAGCCTCCCGTGGCCTGTGACTCCCTCCATCAGGCTTCAAGGTAGGCAGTCAGGCCCCTCTCACAAGCTGAGTGTGGTGATGTCAGCAACACCTGCAGAGAAGCCAGGCACCCTGATGCAGGATGGAAAACAAGACAGGAAAATGGAAAAGGACAGTGTAGGAGCTTCTATTTAGGGCTTATAGATCCATTCAAAGCCAGCCAGGATGACATCACTACAGACAATGAGGGTTGTGCTGCTAGGGAGACCTGTCTTGGTGTCTCAGTAGTTCTAAAAATCATAGGGAGGATTTTCTTTGTTTTAAACTGAGGAATCTCCATCTTCCTGTTCTTTTTGTTTTCCTCTGTGTCTGTATTCTAGGTTCTTATTAATTGTTAGGAACTGCATATGAGTGGAAAGACCAGTGCCCTCTTAAACTCCAGGTATTATGCAGATGTCACTTTGAATTCTGTATCCCAGGAAGAGAGAAACATTGTGATAATCCTATGTGCAATGTCGGTGCTCAGTCTAGAAACCAGGATGAAGACACTTCCAGCTGCTCTTGTACTATCCGGGCTGACGCCTTGCTACACTGCCTGCCATTTTCTTGTGTCCTCATCTAAAGGCAGGGGGCAGGTAGTACACAGTTTAATTCTATATTTTCTCATGGGGGAAAGATTGCTCTTTTCACCAAATGGTGTTGGTACACCTGGAAGTCCACATACACATGAATAAAGTGAGATTCCTACCTTCTACCATCTTAAAAAATTAACTCAAGATGGATCAAAATTTTAAATGTAAAGCTAAATTATAAAAATCTTAGAAAAAGTCCTGGTGTAGATTCTGTGACCTTGCATTAGGTAACAGTTATTTAGAAGAATTACACCAAAAGTACACATAACAAAATAAAAAATAGATAAATTGGACATTATCAAAATGTACTTTTGTACTTCCAAAAATAGCATCAAGAAAGTGAAAAGACAACCTTCAGAATGGGAAATATTTTGCAAATCGTATATCTGATAAGGGACTTGTATCTAGAATATGTAAAGAACTTCTACAACTTAATAATAATAAACAAATAACCCAGTTAAAGATAAGCAGATAATAAGAATAGACATTTCTCCAAAGGATATATAAATTGCCAATACACACATGAAAATATGCTCAACATCAAAGTTGTCAGGAAAATGCAAACCAAAACCATGGTGAGATACCATTTCACATCACTAGGATGGCTACAATTCAAATAATAGATAATAGTAAATGTTGAAAAGGACATGAAAAAGTTAGAACCCTCATTCACTGTTGATAGGAATGTAGGATGGTGTAGATGCTTTAGAAAACAAACTAGCACTTTCTTAAAAGGTTAAACATACTACGAGACCCAACAATTTTACTCCTAGGTATATATTCAAGACAAATGAAGACATATGTCCAAAACAAAATTTGTACATGAGGTTCACAGCAGCTTTATTCAAAATAACCAAAAAGTGAAATCAACCCAAATGTCTCTCAATCGATGAATGAGTAAATAAAATATGGTATTTTCCTACAGTGGAATATTATGCAGCCATAAAAAGAAATGACATGTTGGGTCATGCTACCATATGAATAAACCTGGAAAACATTAGGCTGAGCAATTCCATTGCAAAGGATCACATATTGTGTGATTCTATTTATGAATCATCCAGAACAGGCAAATCCATTGCACTAGGACATAGATCAGTGTGTCCCAGGGGTTGGGCAGAGAGGAATGGGGAGTGACTGCTAGAGGGACTGAGTGTCTTTTTTGGTGTTACAAAAATTAATAATGGCAATGGTTTCATTAACTGTAATTGTACCAAGAACTATTTAACTATACATTTTAAACGACCATTCCATGATTATATCGCAACAAAGCAGTTATAAAGAATGAGCCATTGTGCACCCAACCTACTACATACTGGTCACACCTGGCTCTGGGAACGCAAAGATGGATGTGACAGTCGCTTGCACCTGATGCAGTAATAGGCAGACACTTGAGGGCAGAGATGTGACCAGCAGTGAGCGGCAAGTGCTTGCCATTGGGGATGTTCCCAGAGAGGAAGCTCTAGCCAAGTGCAGTGGTGTCTGAAGAAAGAAAAGACACATACTACTCATGTGGGGTGAAGACAAGCCCTACAGAGCCAGGAAACAGCATGTGCTAAGGCAAGGGTGGGGGGAATTAAGTATTAGATTTTGCTATAAGACTTATTTTTAAAAATTCAATGTGGCAAAGGGAAAAAAAGAAGGAACTGAAGGTGTCTTGGCCCGTTGCTCTAGTTGGGCCATTGCTCTAGTCCCCAGGAGAGGCGCAGGGACACGTACGCAGGTCACAGTGTGGGATGAGTGGAGGGCTAGGAACAGCGGTGGATCACATATGGGGCCCTCATTTGGCCTAGGGTCTTGTCTTCTGCCCCAGCACACAGCTCCCCGAGATCTGTCCACTCCACATTGCTTGAGGGAAAAAAGTGTGAGGCACAGGCAGGAGCAAGAGCACAGAGAACAGTTGAAGCTTCAGGAGACGGAGTTGGGATGAGGCATGGAAGAATGAAGCCCCCAGAACCTGAGTTCTCAGCCATGACACTCTTTGGAAGCCATTATTCCCACTGTGTCCCCTCCATGAAGTCTGGTCGAGGCCTGGCCATCTCTGGTCTTTGGAAGGTAGTCATTGTTTAAGTGGATCCATACTCTCCTGCCTGTTCATGTAGAAGGATCTGTGCTTTGAAGCCTGGTTATTAGCGTAGGCATCTCACTGCCTACAGCAGAGAAGCTTGGCATGGGGGTCCCAGTCTCTGGTCTCAGGAACATTGCCTTCCCCCTCCTCTGGGCATGTCCCCCAGTGGGTTCTATGGTACAGCACCGCCAGCCTGAAAAGCCAACAGTTACTGATACTCAGCGTTATCCATAACATCAGTGCTTTTAAGCTAACCCTCAGTGAATACTCCTCGTTCACTGCCTCCTTGGGAACTCACAGTCATGCTGAGAATCTGGTCCTTGGGAGAGTGGTCTATCGGTCAGCGGCGTGGACTTGGGTGCTGGACTGCATGGGTTCACGTATTTGCTCTGCCACTGACTAACCATGCCCTGTAAAATCTGCTTACTATTCCATACCCTCCATTTCCTCATTTCTACACTGAAGATAATCATAGTACCTGCTTTGTAAGGTGACTGTAGTGGCCACACAAATTACTGAATGTATGGTATTTGGACAGTACCTGGACATGGGGTGACTGCTCTCCAAGTGGTGGTTGTTATCAATAATTCCCTTGTACTTCTGTTTACAGTGGAGAAAAGGGAGTTTTAGATGGCAAGTCCCCTTCACAAGAAGATAGAGTTAAGGGACAGAGCCGGGATTCCAACTCAGGGAATTGGACTCTGGAATCTGCCCTTGCACCAGCTCCAGGGCATCAACCCCCAGGGTGTATCCTCTGTAGAGCTTCTTTGCCTTTCCCAGATGGGTTAAGAATACCTTTATCTGTACTTCCTTAATAGCATGCTCAATATTGTATTAGAAGTGTTATTTCTCATAATTCCCCATTTCCTCAAACAGTGACTGCTTTCTTTGAGTTCTCTCTCTCTCTTTTTTGAATTTTAAAGATGTGGGGTACAATTCAGGCTTAGGTATACAAACATTGATTATGCAGGTACCCTTGTTGATGAGGTGTGCCCCTCCCTCCCCTGGCAGGTTCACGCTACTGCCAATTCCTTTCTTATAGTATTATGATAATTGTTCAAGGTCCACTTATGAGTGAGAACATATGGCACTCTGTTCTTTCCTTCTGTGATAAATCACTGAGTATGATCAATGGTAAATCCATCCAAGTTGCTGCAAAGTCCGTTTGTCCTTCTTTATGGCTACATAATATTCCATTGTGTATATGTACTGCAGTTTCTTAGTCCAGTCCAGCTTCAATGAGTAGCATGGTTGGTTCAATGTTTTTGCTATTGTGAATAGAACCCTAAGTGCCCATACCATAAGATGCAAGATAGACAAGTGAGACCTCATCAAACTGACGAGCTTCTGCAAAGCAAAAAAACCATCAAGAGAGCAGGGAGACAGCCCACAGAATGGGAAAAAATATCTGCCAACAGTATATCTGACAAAGGCCTAACATCTAGGATCTACAAGGAATTCAAGTGAGGCGTAAGGAAAAAAACAAACAGCCCTATTAAAAAGTGGGTAAAAGACACGAATAGACACTTCTCAAAAGAAGATATATGGGCAGCCAGCAGACACATGAAAAAGTGCTCAGCCTCACTCATCATCAGAGAACTGCAAATCAAAACCACACTGAGATACCACCTAACCCCAGTAAGAATGGCCATCATTAATCAAACAAACAACAGATGTTGGCGAGGATGTGAAGAAAAAGGAACGCTTCTCCACTGGGTTCTTAATACACATATGTTGCTGTTCTCCACTCTATTGTTGAATGTTTCTTCAATCCATTCCCTCCTTCGAAACCCCTCTACTGATGCTGTATGAGCCCAGGCACTCACAATGTTTCCCCCTGAGCAAATGTAACATCACCCTAATTAGGCTTTGTGCTACCCTACCCCACACTGTACCCTGTGACATGAGATAATCTTCGTGAGTCTTTCAGTACAACCAAAAGAATCTACAGTTTCCAGCTGATACAATTGTTCCAAAAGCTAATGTATATTCTGAAAGTCCTTTATAATTACTGTTTGATGAATGTGGAACTATCTCTTCTATTTAAAGCATGATAATGAAGAGTGTAGATTTGTAAATACCTCCTGGCTAAATGTAAAAATGGTTGACTTAATAGTAATACACAAGGCATGGTTTTATTTGTTTGTTTGTTCACTGTTGCTGTATCAGACAAGTCACTTTAAACATTTAACTGCCTGGCAAGTTCCATGTGGCTCTGTTTATGATCATAAACATCCTCTTTAAGGAAATGTCTTAGTCTATTCAGGTTGCTATAACAAAATAGCATGGACCGAGTGGTGTATAAACAACAGAAATTTACTTCTCACAATTCTGAAGGCCGGAAAAATCTAAGATCAAGGTGCCAGAAAATTCAGCATCTGGTGAGGGCTCATTCCCTGGTTCATAAATAGCACCTTCTTGTCCTCACGTTGTGGAAGGGGCTAACAGGCTCCCTCTTTTATAATGACACTAATGCCATTCATGGGGCCTCTGCCTTCAGGCCCCAAGCATCTCCTAGAAGGCCCTGCTTCCTAATATCACCTACTTGATCACTAGGGTTTCACCATATGAATTCCCCATTGTCATGTAACATAATATATTCACAAGTTCCAGGGGTTAGAACACAGACGACATTGGGGGGAGCATTATTCTGTTTACTATACAGAACAATAAAGACATTATGAACTTTGAGCTTCAGGGGTTACCTGTGGCCTGAAAATAAAGTCACGCAAAACAAAACAGAGAGTTCCGATGATGCCACTTCTTAAGATTCTGAATTCAGTAAAAACTTCAGTGAGCTCTACTCCTGGGATTTTTCGTTATGTGAAGAAATACAACCTTTTTTCTTTTTCTGACTAGTTCAAGTTGGTTTCCTGTCATTTGAAATCAAACATCCTGACTGATATGGGGCAGGAAAGAGAAGGAAGGGTGCGTTGCAAATTTAACGATCCATCCTAAGCAACTAGGCTATTTGTCAGAAGGCATAGAAGTTATGGACTAAGAGGAGACAGCGCTGACCTTAGACATATTGAGTCTAGGATTTGTATTTGAATATCTAGGGTCCAATAAGCACTCTGGACTGTAGGTTTTGAAATTCAGGGAAGTCAGATGAAAGAAATCGATTTTTGAATGTCTAAGTGTCTTTCTTTCATCTTTAATGTTTTTACCTATGGTGTTCTTGGTTTACTAGGTCCTTGGATTTCCATACCAACGTCTTTGGCAGAGGAGAAAAGGTACCACATCCTTGTCTTTAGGAAACTCTCAAAGCTTTTGTTTTAGAGTTAGGTCAGGTTTACATTTGTAATAAAAGGTATTGTTAGAGGCCACAGTTGTTGACAAGAGCTTGGAGTGTGATAAAAATCACACACGCGCGTAGTCTCTACAGAGAAAATGAACTGCCCATACCCTTCCCTCCCGCATCTGCCTATGTTGGTTGAAGTCTCAACAAAACATCATAGCCTATGAGGAGAGGAGCAAGATGCAGCCTCCCAAATGTTGCAAAACAGAATGGAGCATAGAAATATTCACTACTAGCCTTCTGCATTCCCATACCAAGTCCCTAAATCCTTCCTACTATTTTACTCAAAAGCTGCTCTTTTAAAACTGAGGAACTTTGAGTTTCTTGCCGAAAGACATAAATTGAATTGAAAGGTTCTTATCTTCCATTCAGCTTCTTGCACTTCCAAGAAAAATATGCAGACCTAACCTTTCCACTCATTTTAAATTCTGACATACATGTACACCTTGTGTATACACACACACACACACACACACACACACACACACACACACACTCACACTCACACTCACACACATATTTGGTACTTTATTGTTGACCAAATACCTGGGCTCCAGAGAGATGGAGATCATAGAAAGCAGGAAAGATGAATCGTTCAACACTATTAATAGGCAGGTAGAACTCATTTTCAGCGGAAACACAGAAAGGAAAATTACTGGTGAGAGAAGAGGTCTTGACCCATGTGTTGATTAATGCAAATCTTTGAAAACTGCCAGCAGCATATACACTCGCATTCATCAGTAGTTGTGGAACGAAGAAGGCAGGGCACAGCAGACAGGGGCACGCAGAAGGCGCTCGGTGTTTGCTGAACACAGCACAGGAAAACACACTATATAAATACTGCAAATAAATAACTGCACAGATCCATACATCAATGTGACTCACTGTTGTAGACGATTTACCAGTGACAAAATGGCTTCAGTTCTTTTATGGCGTAGCAGTTTATGGTGCATATTAGAAGAGTAGTAAATATGGATACAATGGAGACAATATCAAAGTTATGAATGCTCTGGATCAGCTAATGACAGGCTCACACACGTAAAGAAACAGTAAGCTGTGCATGAGTCCAATGCTAATGGACTACCCAGTTTAAACGCGTCATCTGTAATTTTAAACATTTAAGCAGACAATCTACATTAATTAATAAAGGAGATACCATATTAATTAGTGTTACCATATGATTTAATAAAGAGAATGTCATAGACGTTTGCAACCTCCCAGAACCGCTAAGAATCTGGTCCAAGTTTTCTTCACCTGCTGGTCATTGGCTGAATTGTGTGCATCTGGGTAAGTGGAAAATGTTATAGCTCAGGGTAGATAATCATGTGTCTAATGACTTTCCTGTTAATTGGATTAACTTCACAGAACAGATATAGAGACCCACTCTGGCCAGGTGATATGGTAATATGCTCCTTTCTGAGGGCAGTACCTCTCACACAGTATTACTACATGATTTTGCCAGCCCATTTACTGGTAACCTAAGACCGTGCAAAAGTGAATAATGCATCCCCAAATGTCTGTATTATAGCAAGATATATAATACTCAGCAAGTTTCTAGTAGAGAGGGCACTGCCTGAAAATCAAGTTGACTTAGCTGCATTTTCAAATTCAACTCCAATTAAACATGTCAATCAGGGTAAGTCACTTTCCTAACTTGCCCTATAATTTCCATTAAAAAAAAATTGAAACAGCTGGTTCATAGAATTAGGAAGGTAAAATGAGATTATTTAATATTTATATATTTATATGTTTATATATGTTTATATTATATACTAATACATAAACATATTCTACCTGACAAAATTACTGTATGATTACATTTTATTGTATTACAGTTTTAGTACATTTTCAATTTTAGTATTTTTTTAGTCAGTGGAATTTTAAACAAAGCTAGAAGAATTAGTGTTGCATTAAATAATGCTAGAAGACTTATTCTGCATTAAAACATATGATTTGTATAAAAATATTAGTTTTTACAAGTGATGCTTTTCCTTAATATTACAAAGTATAAATTCTTACATTATTTTACTGTAGTGACAAAGCTCTTATATGACTAATATAAATAAACCTTTGATTGCATCATAAGAAAACATTAGGTAACATCTTAGTTACCAACTTTTTTAATGAAATTTTCTATTTGTCATAAGGCTGGCTCCTGCTCCTCCATCAGGCTTATTTGCCCACACTATAGATAGCATGGTGCCCTCCTGGCCTCCATCTTGGCCCTTGTGGGGACTGCCAGAGCATTTGCTATCACTGGCAGTTTATTTGTTTGATTTTTGTATCGCCCACTAAGATGCAAGCTGAGTATGGCAGGAGCCATGTTTGTCTTGCTCATGACTGAATCACCATTGACTAAGAAGTGCTTGGCATAAGGAAGGTACTTAGTATTGTTGGATGAATGAATGAGCAAAGTGCTGACTCTGATTTCTCGAAGGCTTCTAACGTGATCCAAACCCTCTCTCTGCCTCACCTCCACCGCGGGTTCCTTTTTCCAGTTAATTCGAAACTGGTTGTTCTGAACATCCCAGACTTTACACAACTCCGTGCTTCCTCTCATTTTCACTTCCTGAGATGTCTTTCTTTTGTTACCTGTTTAAGAAATTCTTCTGTGGGCTCAAAACTTGGCTTAATTGTCACCTCATCTTAAAAGCATGCATAGGATGTCCCTTTTCTCAAGATCACCATTCTAGCATGTACCCCGTGTGATGTGGAGCTGTTATATACCCACTACCCTAAGACTGTAAGCACCCGACATCAGAAGTGCCATGGCCAGCCGGGCTTGGTGACTCAGGCTGTAATCCCGAGCTTTGGGAGGCTGAAGTGAGTGGATTGCCTGAGCCCGCAGGTTCGAGACTCGCCTGGGCAACTTGGCGAGACCTCATCTCTACAATAAATCAAAAAATCAGCTGGGTGTGGTAGCACGTGCCTGTAATTCTGGCTACTTGGAAGGCTGAGGCAGAAGGATCCCAGCAGGTCGAGGCTGCAGTGACCAGGCACGGCCACTGCACTCCAGTCTGGGTGACAGAGTGAGACTCCAACTCAAAAAATTAAAAAAAAAAAAAGTGCCATGGCCTAAGTATCTGTGTCTCCCCAAAGCCCATCTGCTGAAATTCTAATTTCCAAGGCAATAGAATTAGGAGGTGGAGCTTTGAGAGGTCATGGGATCATAGGGTGGAGCCCTCCTCAGTAGATTAGGGACTTGATGAGTAGGACCCTGCCCTCACCCCTTCTACCATGCAAGGTACCATCTCTGAGCCAGAAAGCGGGTCCTTGCTGGACAACAAATCTGTTGGTGCCTTGATCTTGGACTTCATAGCCTCCAAAACTGGAGAAATACATTTTTTTTTCTGTTTATGCGCTACACCGTTTATGGCATTTTGTTACAGCAGCGTTCATCATTTGAGTTCATGTCCTCTGCCCTGAGTCTTGTGCTTGGTTTACGGCAAATATTTGATAAGCATTTGTTGAATAAATGAATGGCTGGGAACAAAAGGAGGAAGGCAGATGGTATATTACACATAACCAAAGCACCTAGAAACACATCTAACAACTATGTTACCTGGACCAAGTCACCTAGACTCCTCAAGACCTGTGTCCTCACTTGTTATATGGGAAGAAACAGCAGTCCTTGCCTTTGATCCTTGTAACTTTAAATGAGATCATACATGTTGTCTTAGCATTCTCCAGAGAAACATAGCCAATAGGTTTTACTTATTTTTTAAAAATTAATTATTTTAAGAATGGATGCACACAACTGTGGATGCTTGGTGAGTTCAAAATTTGATAGGGAAGGCAGGCAGGCTGGGGACTCAAGAGAGAATCACCATTAAGTCCAAAGGTAGTCAGATGTAGAGCAGAGAGGAACCAGTGTTATGGATGAAGTCTGAAAGGCAGTTTCATGGAAAATTCCCTCTTGCTCAAAGGAGGATAGCCTTTGTTCTAATCAGACCTTCTACTGATTGGATACGGCCCACCAATACTGCAGAGGGCAATTTTCTTTACAGAATCCACCAATTTAAAAACATCCTCTCAGAAGCATTCAGAATACTGTTTGATCAAATACCTGGGTACTGAAGCCCAGCCAAGTTGACACAGACAATTAACTATCATATATATAGAACACTTGGGATAGCTTCCTAGGCATTAGTTAGGAAGTGCTCACTAACCAGACTCACTCGTCCAGCCCTGTGTCCCCCCTCATACCCAGAGGTAAGGAGCCGTGAGAACGAGTGTGTTGGGGTCACTGGCCTGCAGTGTACTCCTGGATGGAATAAAGTGACTTTCATTTTTCCTCTGTGTCTCTCTGCAGCCATACAGTGAGTGGTGTTTTCTACAAACATGGATTAAAAAAAACCCAAAAAGCATCTTGGCATAAAGGAGAAAGTGAACATAACAGGAAGAAATGTGTATAAGGAACAAATTGGTGTAAAACCACGATGGCCATGGCCTCCTGCAAGGCCTTGGTTACATGCAGTTCCCCAAAGTAGATCAAGAAAACAGCTATGGTATTTTGTCCCTTCTTCCTCAGAAAAGGATGCAGAGGTCATGCTTCTTTCTTTAATCTCTGTTGAGGGAATTTCTACTCGGCAGTCAGTATCTGAAAGAGGACTCAGGTTTGCACGCATGGAGGTCTTTCATAGCATTCCCAGAGGACTGCGCAACTCCCAGAGAAAGAGGCTCTCATCAAATCCAGGAGAAGGATAAAGCATTCTGAGGGCACCCATGGAGCCCAGCAAGTGTCTTTTCTAGATAACCTGGACTCTTTTCTACATGTTGCCAACTCCAAAAGCTAAAATCTCCCACCATGACAAGAGTACAAAGGGAGCCAGTTTATATGAATCCTTAGCATCACACAACTATTTGGGGACTGACATTAAGTGACATGCATGTGTCCTGCGGGGAGCTGTCATCTTCATGGTAGGCAGGTGGTCACTTCCCATGCATCCCCACCCAGAGGCCATTGCAAGGAACCTGGCCTGTTCTCAGTAAGACGTAATTCAGTAGGTAGACCCGGGTGTGAAGGACAGGACAGGACACACTGGAATAGCCACACCTCTGTCATCCTCACTGAATTTGCATGATTCATACTCTCAGATGGAATTCTCTGCAGAGCTCAACCCCAACTGCTCTCCCTCAGAATCTACAAGGTGGACGGGAGATTGCACCTGTAACAGAGGCAGCAGAAGACCACATTTAAAATGTCTCATACAATTTTATTTGATGATATTCAATCATATAAATTTTTTGGTAAATATGCATTTTCAAAAGTGCATAATTAAACTTGATTTTTCTAGACCATACATTTGTCATAGAAATATGCCACAGATTGTTACTTTGTGATATGCTAATAAATTCCTATTAAAATATGTTGTGAAGGAAAGATAAGACCATTTATATGATGTTCCTTACTGATTATGAAAATAGAGGAATACAAAAATATGATTTAGCAATAACAGAAAATATATATTTGTTTTTATTCCATTACTTTGAAAATTAAACATAAACACTAAAATGGAGAGTATTCAAAAAGATTTTGCACACTTAATATCTATCTTGCCACTACTATATTTTTCATTGTGGAATAATGAAGCACATGACTCAGCGCTGAATAATTTGGGCTTTGTTCAAACGTTAATTGCTATAATCATGAAGGTTACTATTAAAAGCAGACAGAGGAGATCTGTGCACAGCAAAAGAGTGGCATTAACCAGAGCTCTTTCCTCTCATCTTATTTTGTTAGGAGCATGGTTTAAAAATTTAAAGAAGAATGTCTGGCTTGTCCGTTGGTGAGGCACTTGGACACCCATCTCAGGCATGAGTGGTGGACGGTATTTAGTCAATAGTCTCACTTGCAGGACCCAGCACCATAGAGAAACTGGTTCCCCGAAGAACTTAATAAAGTTCCATGAACCCGATTTTAGGCTTTCTTTTCCTGTCATAGAAATAATTATTTGCCTTTCTTCATTTGTTCCTTCTGGAGTTAATTACATTTTCTTAGAAACAGCATTGAAATTAAAGGTAATTTTTAATTATGAAATGCTTCCTTGGAAACATTTTCTTGCATGTTAAAGTGTACTTTGTTCCGAAATACTTAATTTCTCTTACAATTAGAAATCAAAGATGGAGCACAGCATAGGGCAATTTGGAAATTGTCACACTAATTGCCACGAAAAAGTTAATTTTTCACAATAGACAACTGCTGGTGAACATCCAATTAACTGCTACACAGTTATTTAACAGCTATTCTCAGAAAAAGAATGATTCCATTTTACAACCGCTAGTTGAAAGGTCATTGGCGTTAGACATTTTTTAAAATGTAAAAGTCTATTTAAAGTTATATATTTTTACTTAGAAATGCATTTTGGAGATTATATATTTGTCTTAATTTGGAAAGAGCTGAACACAGGATCACAATTTCGAAAGATCAGCATATGCAGGTGACTTGGAAGTCCTAGTCACTGTTTCCCAAATCGCCTTAACATACTGGATTCACAGCTAAGGGCAAGCCTCTCTTTGGCACATAAGGGGTTGTCCTGGAAACCATCTTGATGCAGTCGATGATAGGGCAGACGCTGAGACACAGGGTACAGCCTGTGCATGTGTCGGTGATGGTGGGCAGGTGAGTTTCTGGATCAAACTGTATCGCCTGCAAACAGAAACAAAGAGCCTTGATGTCGCCACCCACAAAGGTCAAGAATGCCCCGTTTGAGCACCCGAGTTTTCCCCAATGCAGAGAAGTTGTGCTTGGAGACAGCTGTATCCAGCCCAGGATGCAGCTATAGCAACAGTTGAGCCGACAGAGGAGAGAAAAGTCAGAGAGTGAGATCCTTTTAAATTAGAAACACAATGTTTAACATTCCACGAAGGGGCCAAATTAGCGAATGCAGAACCAGGACACCTGGTGTCCAGTGCTGCCCCTGACACAACTCAGCCCTGAAGACTGTGACCAGGCCTTGGCTCTGAACCGGTCAGGGTTTTGGGAAATGTATAATCCTTCCTCCCTCCCTCCCTCCCTCCCTTCCTTCCTTTCCCTTCCTCCCTTCCTCCTTCCATTTTTGTTTTTAACATGACGCAATCTAGGATAAGCATGAAATTTAGGATTGGGATTTTTTTTTAAGATGTAAGGATTATTTGCCTATTAAAGAGAAGTATTTTGACGGTGGAAACCACATGGAAGACTTCCGTGGAAGCTTCCGGTTTCCATGCAGGAGGGACCTCAGGAGTTGTGGGGGTGGGGACCTAGGGCACTCGCCTAGGGTCTCCTTTGCAGCACAAGTACGAAGCTGTTACCCAGGTTGTGTACTGACTTGAAGTACCTAGGCAGAGCTGAGGAAGCTATGAGGGAAACTGCTGTCCCCTTCATCCCCTCCAAGTTACTCCAGGACACCATTCTTCAAATCTTACATTTGCAATGAATTTTGTGATTCTGACTTTCTCCTGTCTCATATCTGTGATATAATCCAATTTAAATATATATATTTTTCTCTTTTATGCACCTAAAAATGAAAATGGTCTTTTTATTTTTATTTTTATTTTTATTTATTTATTTATTTTTGAGTTGGAGTCTCACTCTGTCACCCAGACTGGAGTGCAGTGGCCGCTCCCGGCCACTGCAGCCTCGACCTGCTGGGCTCCGGCGATTCTTCCGCCTCAGCCTTCCAAATAGCTGGAACTACAGGCTACCTCGCCTGGCTAATTTTTGATTTATTGTAGAGACAAGGTCTCGCCAAGTTGCCCGGGCGGGTCTCGAACCCGCGGGTTCAGGCAATCCACTCACCTAAACCTCCCAAAGCACGGGATTACAGGCTGAGCCACTGAGCCCAGCTGAAGATGGTCTTTTTAGAATAAATCATGACATTCGTTTCATATTTTTAAACAATCTGATCTTTTTAAATAATCATATTATATTTCAATAAGAACCACACCTATGGAAAACCATGAGAAAATTTGTCCATACAAGTTGTGCTATGTTTTATAAAACAATCTTTTAGACTGCTGTTTGGATGAGTAAAGACGCTTTCTCAACTGGGTGTGGTGGCTCATGCCTGTAATCCCAGCACTTTGGGAGGCCAAGGCAGGAGGAATGCTTGAGCCCAGGAGTTCAAGACCAGCCAAGGCAACATAGCAAGACTTTGTCTATACAAAAAGTTAAAAAATTAGCTAGGCATGGTGGTGTGTGCCTGTAATCCTAGCTACTGAGGAGGTTGAGGTGGGAGGATCACTTGTGCTCAGGAGTTTGAGACCAGACTTGGCAATATAGTGAGACTCTGTCTCTATTTATTCAAAACAAAAAACCTATATATATGTTATGCTTTCTCTTCCTTACGTACCTTTTCATATAAATAGAAAACCAGTGAAGTAACTGATAAAACAAACAATATTAATGTTTAGAAATCTCACACTTTAAAAATCTGTGAACATATAACACTCTATGTTCAATTATAATTTTTGATATTTTAAAATGAATAATTGTGATTTTTTTCTGTTTAATAAGAAGATTTTTACTAAAGTTGCACCAAAGCTAGAATTTCAAATTGGGGGCCATTATTCTTAAGACTGAGGTTAGTAGTACTCTGATGCTATGATAGTTATAGGACTTCTTGACTTATCCCTGATTGGTTTTTAGAAAGGTGAAATGAAAACGAATGTGCTAGGATTGGCATTTAAAAAATAACTACTGGGAACACCTCTGAGTCAGGGAAAAAGTGATAGAGTGGCTAAAAATTTGGTGTATAACTAATGCCAAATTTAGGAAAAATATTTTTTTATTAAAATGTATCTGTCATAAAAATATGCCTTATCTCACCATAAGTGATATAACACCTACCCCAGGTTGGATCAGGTGAGTAAACTTCTTTTTTTAAAGATGGGGCATTTTTTTTGTTAATTTAAAACATTCCATTGATTTTTTTTTTTTTCATAGAAAGTTGGATTTATTGAGAGGACAAAACGTTTCCCACAGTCGGAGGGGACCTGAAGGGGTTGCCCCATTGATCATTTCTTTAAAGGATCTTATGCTACTTTAATATACTTCTTTATAGCTTGAAACATGTAAAAGTTTACTACTTTCCAACAAATCTTAAAATTTGCTTTCTCTAAACTCCATATCTTAAAAACATTCTTTTACTTTCATAATAAATAGAGCCTTTGAGAAAAAAGTTATGCTTAAAAGTATTCTTATGATCATTTTTTAAATTCATTTCTAAAACACTAGTTCAAGGTCATAGTAGTGTCAAACTCTATTAAAAACAGATTCTAAACATATTGGAGGTCAATGAAGACGCACATTAAAAGTCAAGGAGAAGATCGTGCAGTCCGTTTTCAAGAGTGTAGCCCAGCTTGCAGGAGCCTGGCTGGTCCTCGTTTTGTCCCTGAACTCTACTGAGGGAGCAGCTGGGGTGGAGCTGCCATTCACCTGAGTCCGGGTACCTCCCTGGGACCAGTCTTTACGACTGGTTGGTGGAGAAGTGCTTTTTCTTTCTAATTATTACGGAAGCCTGGTCGATACTGAACAGAAGGGAACTCTCTTTCAGCAGAATGAATCACACCCTTTCAGGGCCGTGGCAATACATAGCAGTTCTTTTCCCTTCTTTCTGTATGGAAGCATGACGCTTTCCCAGTGTGCATAATTTTGTGTGAATTTCTCTTTGCAGCTGGATTTCTCCCTCCAATTTTGTGAATGATGAAATGATATTAAAATAATACTGGGCATCAACTAGTGGTGTAGGTAGCATCAGTTACAACTTTCCTTTAAAAAAAGATGCTATTTCACAGGATAGAAAGTTATGCCACAACAGAGGAGCAATATTTGGAACAACTGGTTTGAATTCCATGCTTAGCAACAGAAGATGCTTTCTGCCACAAAAGCCAGAAGAAGCATGCCTTGCCACATTCTAATTCTAGCAGGGTTCTCACCTGGTAGCCAGAATCATTGCAGGTCATGTAGCATTTGCCACAGTTGATGCACATTTCTTCATCGATCATGGCCACAACATGTTCAATATTGCTGAGTTCACCGAATGTCCCGAGGTACTGCAGCGCTTTGCCTATTACATCCTGAAAGAGAGTACTGAGTTACTGATGGTAACATTCTCATGGAGTAACCGACATCTCCGTTTTTACATAATGTTACGCTACACTAACTTGGGAAGTGTTGGGTTGTTGTAGTTCTTATAGGCAAACTTTCCATGGTTATTATAGTTTAAATATTTATTGTCTGCAAAATGGGCAATATGTACACTGAACTTAGAAATACAAGACCAATGAACAGTATTCAATAGGGTTTCCACGGGATAATCAGAAACAGAAAAGAAATAATACCTTTCTCAGTTGCTGTGGCTTATTTTTCCTCAATTTTGGACTTTGAAGGATTCAAAAGCAACTTAAAGTGGAAAAGGGCAAGGCGCTTACGCTTAGAACACTTTAGGAATGAGAAAATTGCAAGAGTGAATGTGATGCGTTTATTTCACTGTGTTTGGATGTTAGATTTTCACTTAGAAAAGAGCTTTGATAGCACACTCACCTTGAAGAGTATATTATGTTATTAAAAAATTCTAATTTATGTTAATTAATTAGATTGATCCAATAGTTAAATCAGATGCTCTTTTACTTCTAAAGAACTAGCATTTTCTTCATTCACCATTGAAGATCTTTCATGTGGTTACACATTGCTTTGTTCTTCATACTAATTGGAAGTATGCTTAATATGTGAAGCACAGATGATGTTTCATCAACAATAAGAAACACTTTGCTTCATAAAACAAAACAGAAGAATATAACAATGTTTGTCAAATTAGTATGCTGTCAAGACTTTTGCTTTTGTTTTTAACTATTAAAATGAGAATCTTTTGTTTGAAGTCAAGGTCCATGTTCAGCGAAGTCTGACTCTTACTTAAAACGTCTTTCCATATTCTCTTTGGTATTTTGCTTTCTCTCTTCTTTTTATGACCTTAGTTACTGTTATTTACTTTCCCTCCATTTAAGCTCTAAGTGACAATACATTCATTTCCATGAGCTTTCAAACTGAGACAAAGTTAGCATTTTTTACATTTCATCTGTGAATCTCTCAAGCAGTGAGATGCTAGAAAAACTCTACTACTGTCTTCCCTTTTCTTTTTAATGCTTTGAAGTCATAATTTCAACTGTACTGTAGACCGTCTGTAGTTGGGCACTCGATGTCCAAATCAATATCTCCATTCTGAATTACTCTCACTAACCCAGGATCTCCATTTGCCATGACAGGATGAGCTCTGTCACTAGAAACTGGTACTGCACATTCACCATGCACTGAGCTCGTCATCAGCAACACAAAGCTGGTTCTTCCTTAGTTCTGGGATTTTTCCAACTACGGAGGCCTGGAATTTCACAGTTACGTTTCTCTCCAATTTCTTCTTGCTCCAATATCTTCCATCATCACCACGTCTTCTGAGTTCTGGATCTGCAATCTTTTGAATCCTTTTTCCTCATCAAAAACCATCTTTAAACATTATTAATGAATTTCTCACTATTTTTTAATGCAGTTGTAAGAGCCTCTTGATAAGTTTCATTCTCATGTTCTTCCCTTCCCTTGCTACCCTGGTACAATTTGCCAATCTAGGCTGTAAGGACAAGATTTCTCACTGCCGTATTAAAAAATCTGTTGAATTAAGCACAGGGCCACCAGGCTGGCATTTCAGGCTTTCTGCAAACATGTCTTTTCCCGTCTTATTTCTCACTTCCAAACCCCATGTTCTTCAGCTACACTGGAGAACACAATCTCCAATGAACCTGCCTGAGGTCTGATTCTAGGCTGAGTTCTCTCTTCCTGTCTCTACTTTGCAAATCCTGTGTGTCCTCCAGAAATATCTGAACTGCCATCCCTTCAGGAAGATTTTCTCCACCCTTTCTTCACCTTCCTGACCAAAGGTGAGGCTGTGACCGCCCTCTCTGCTCTTTCTCCTGTCTTCACCTTCCCCTCTTTACTCTCTCCCTGCCCTCTCCCTTCTCTATCTTTCTTTTGTAAAGTTGTTTGATGGCCTATGGCTTTGTATCTATTATGTGGAACTAATGACAGCAGATAAGCTTTGAGTCTTTACTGTATGCCAGTACCAGTGTCAAACATTTTCTCACTTAGAACTCATGCCTTTTACAGATGATGAGGTGACTGAGATTTAAGGTATAGAATTAAGTGAATGATGGAGCAGGGATTCAGGATGCTGTTGGCTGACTCCCAATGCCATCAGCACTCTGGAATGCTGACTCCTCCATCATCCCCCATTTAACAAATCCTCCTTTGTGCTAAGGATGCTTTCCACATTTGGCTTCTTAGGCTGTGCTCTCCGAGAAGGCATTATTCATCTGTGTATCTCATGTGGTGTGTCTTATTCCTGCAGCTCATGGAAACATAATGAGCACTGAAATATTTGTTGAAATAAATACATCTCTTGGGTATCGACATACTTAACATACAATATGGTAGTAGGCATATAATTGGATACTGTACTGAACACTTTTATTAATATGAGTATTTTAAGTATAAAATACTCATGGTCAAAGTATCTGTATGTGTTTACTATTTTCCAATAATATTTTAAGATACTAAATGCATGAGGTTACTATCTGGCTGTAAAAGGTTATTTATGAGTGACAGAAAATAATTTTTTTCCATCTATTAAATGTCAGCATAAAAAGTTGTTTCACTAAATCAGATCATGATGACTGAAGTCACTAGTAAATATTCAAAAGATGATTAAACAGGATATTCCCTAGACAGTCATCAAGCTTCTAAGGCTTCTTCAGAAGAAACTTCATATATGCCTAAGAAATTTGACTGTGAAAAGCAAGTCTACATTCTGTGTACATTAAATATGCCTTTTGCTCTGTATTGGAGATTTGCTGTTGTCATTTATTAAAACATCATTGTTTAATGTGAAATCAAATAAAACAAGGTCCTTGGAGCCTCTAAGAGTAATTAGCACATGGTGTTAAAAACTCACCCTTTAAATAATTAAAAAAACTAAGTTAAAAATTCATTATAGTTCTTTAAGAAAAGTGTGTTTTTTTTTTAATCTGGAAGAGTATGAAATAATGACAACTATTTTAAATCATTTTGGGAAAAATAAACAAAAAATGAATTATCATTCCATGTGACTGAAGATGTGAACATTTGTCTAAAACCCCAAGTTTCCAGGTAGTACCAGCAGTATATGAATACCCTGGAGTAGACATCCTGGAGTCTGGAGTTGCTGAAAGATGCAGCTAATCAGAATGGCACATATGGTTCATCAGTCCCTCTTGGATACACATCTGTGGAGACTGGGGAACTCACACTCTTTATTCCACACAGGGTGTGGATAGACAGAGGGCCAGCAATATGCTCTAGCTGTCCTTGGTCAGTGGAAATATTTATGTGTGGATGTGTGGGCAGAGAAGCAATGCTAATCCTTCAAATTACAGTGACATATTTGGTTTAACATAGGTGTTCATGGTCTTAATGTTGCAAAGTACGTCAGAATTCCAGAATCACATCTTTGTCAATTAATTACTTGTTTGGTATAATAAATTTTTTTTTTTTAAAAGACAGACCAGTCACTATTTGATAGACAGTTTTAGTTCAAATAGTGAGAAACCAGAGGGTTCTGCTTCTAGCCCTGGTGTTTCACACTTAATTTATTGTGACTCAGATGAGCGTATCAGCTTTGGCCTGTTTTTACAGCTGATGGAAGAATTTTTATGTTGCAGTCATCTGGCATGCTATCTGTTCTTCCTAGCTCCATGTCTCCACATTTGATTAGTATACATTACTGCTTTCATATCATCATAAAGTCAAAACGTCATGAGACAAGCCATCGTAAGTTGGAACTGAATGCGCTTCCTGCAATTCCTGTAAGTAAATGCCCTTTGAAGGCCAGAGCCATGGATAGTAAGTTGTGGGCAGTCACCAGGACTTCTAACCTTCAGAGCCAATATTTAAATTTTTTGGATGTAGCTGTCTAATCACTTAACTATTTGCTTTTCTGCACCATTACCACCATCACATCTTTGGGTGCCATGATCACTCCTTGCCTAGTAAACCTATCAAGATAAGAAATGAGATCATTTGGTTTGCTCTCACTGAATTTATGCTGATTTTTAATAACTTCTTCCTTTAATGTTCCCAAGTAAGAAGTTTAATGATCTTTGTAGAATTCCTTGGAGATTACAGCTCAATCTTTCTGGTCTATTTCCATCTTTTCCCCAACTTTATCCCTACTGCATTTTCCTTTTCCTTTTGTAAAGAACTTGTGGCAACATTTATTTTTCATCAGTGTGATACAGTGATCTCATACCAATGTACTTTCCAAATTGTAGCTTTGACTTTATTCTCGATATCTTATACAATACCCTCTGATCTAGAAGGCAGAGCAGGGACGGCACAGTTAAAAAAGGAAATATTGAGATGAAATTCAGTAGAACTCTGGCAACTGAGGGCGCAACTTGAATATGTTGAGACGGAAGGACAGAGACAAAGTATGGTCCAGAAGATGAAGTCGTAGACTAGCCAGAGAGGTTGGGAGCAGCGAGTCAGTCAAGAGACAGGAGAGAAGCAAGTGAGAACCTTGGGAACGAAATGGTGAGAGAGGGTGGGTGGAAGGGACAGTGTTAGGGAGACAGCAGGGTAAGGGTTGGCTGGACCAAGTTGGTGCCATGCAGACTGTGGCCCAGCTCGCTATTTTTTTCTATTTGGGGGTGGGCTCAGGCTTTAAAGTGGAAGTTTCATGTAAGACTCTTTAATTTAAATTCATTTAATTAAGCTAAGTGTGTTTTTACAATGTCTTTAACTATCTGAAGCTTTAACTTTCAAATGCATATGCTCTGTCCTTTCTAGTTCTAAGAACGTTCTCTGTGGGGATTCTAAAAAGATAACAGAAGCCCAGCAGATATTCTCTTCATTGTAATTTAACCTGCTCTAAGCAGTGGGCATATTTTCTCATTTTTACTTCTAATTGACAAAATGTATGTCTCTTTTTCCTATGTATTTTCCAAGTTCCAAATATTTGCAGATTCAGCCCTTCTGACCCATCCTTAATCTTGATGCCACTCTCTTATGTGTATCATTGGTCATGCGATCTGCCTTTCCTCACCTGAGTACGAAACAATGAGTTCTCTAAAGGTATGGCCCTTTTCTTACTCCTTGAGAAACTTAGGGATTCTGTCTTCAAATTTCTACTTGCCAGCCTCTTGTTCTTTTGATCCATCTACTGGGCTAGAGCTGCTGACTACAAGATTACTTCTATTGTCTTCTCTTCCTGAAACTGGATTTACTAAGGGTGTGACACTTTGCAGATCTGAGCTCAGCCTTCCTTCCATGGCCTCACCATCTCTAAGTCAATGTGGGATTGTTCCTTTCCTTCAAGATTCCTTCAGCTGCCATCCTCCTCAGACAGATTTGTCTAAGGAACCAGATACAAGCCAATGCAGCAAGTCCGCTCATGGCTTCTTTCTCTTTTTGGGAGATTAGGTTTTCAACAAGGCAGCTCAGTGATTTTTTCCTATGTTTCGCCTTTAGTGGAATGGGATTTCCATCTGAAGTCTACAGAGGCAGCTACTGCTCCTCCATCTTGCCTGTCCCCATTCCGCATCTGGTTCCGAGGTCTCAGATGGAGTCCCAGGATGACATCTATGTTTTTCTTTCAAGTCACCCTCAGGTGGTGGACTTCCGTGCATGTGTACACATTTCTGGTATAGACTGCTCCCCCCAGCCCTTCTGTCAGATATATTAGTTCAGGCAAGAGACACCTTTCTGTGCCATATTCCTGTCCGGAATCACATTCCAACAAATCCTGTAAGAGTTAAAGAATTATTTTTACCAGATTTTGTTCAGTTTTGGAAATTCCACTGGATGATTTTCATCTGCTATTTGTGGGCATACAACCTAGAATGTTAATGCTGCCCCCAGCCCATTTCTCTGTTCCCCTGTGGAAACTGGGGGCAGACTCTCCCCCGCTTCCCCTTCTGTGCCCTCCCCTTAGGCTCCACAGTGTCTAACATGGTCTTGCCATTATATCTGAGTACTTTTCTCCTTCCTTTCACAATCCAGTTGAAATACTAAGCACTCGATCAGGCTAACTGGTGTCCTGCCAACTCTGTCTTACTAGAAGCAGCAGGAAGAAGAGATGGTTACATCACTAGCGCCCCTAAAACACTCATTCTCCCACCTAGGAATCCAGCAACACTGGGGATGCATTCCTGGCTTCATGAAGAGAATGGGAATTCATACTCCTGTACATCAACAGAAGTGAAAAGCATCCGGGGACTGTGCAAGCCTTGGCAGGCTCTCAGGTCTGTTACATGCTGCCTGGGAATAGAGCTCGTTTCTCATGTAGCCGGGCCAAATGTGCATGCCGTCACTTCAGCTCTCTCTGCAGGAAGACAGAGCTGCCCCCTCCAGGATGCCTGGCCTGGCTTCCTTCCGCAGCAGGGGTGAAGCCATGGGATAGGTCAGGATCTTCTTCAGAAGGCCATTCATCTTGAGAAGGAAACGTGACCTCCACGGTAGGAGGCTGGGTCTCCTTCCCTTCCGTTATCTGAGTTTTCTTTTACCTTCCAGCACTACTCTGAGTACCGTATTCTTCCCCAGAATCTTCTTTCTTCAACCTTCGCAGAAGGGGCCGAATGCACAGTAATTGCTATGTCATTACAAACTGGAAGTCAGGATGTAGCAGTGAAAATGGGGAAATGGATGCTGGTGTCCTAGGAACCCAGGTTTCTCCTTGGGTGGGACTGAGGGCCTCTGAGACACTTTTCAACTTCTGAGGGGCAAGCACAAGCAGTTCTCATGGACCCCAGTCACCATGTGATGCTGGGAATGGTCCCTGGACCAGTCTGTGTCCTTGTTTTTTTATATCATGCTATTAATACCGAACAACAACACCTAGTTATTTTTTCCTCCCTGTGGCTTCTCCTTTCTGTGAATTCAGGTTGAATTCACACAACACAAAAAAATGAGTTTACCACTTTGGTGTCACTACTTGTTTGATCCAGGGATTGTACATTGAGTTTAAGGTCCCATGCCTGCATGTTATCACAAGTATATTTGAACTCTATGCTTTGCAAACATACTGCTTGAAATGCTATACTCCTTTCCTTTCTTTCTTTCTTTCTTTTTCTTTTCTTTTCTTTTTTTTTTTGAGAGACAGTAGAGGACTGTGTCTCAGGGCCCAAATTCTAAAGCTACACTTTGTCATCTAATCTTGACTTTGATGCTTTCCTAGCTGTGTGAATTTGGACACATTATTCAACCTATCTGTTTGTCAATTACTCAGTAAAATAGGAATAATAGAAGTATCTCATAGGGCTATTGTGAGGATTAAATTCATAAGCACATAGCAGTGCTTGGAACCTTGTAAGTACTCAATAAATATTAGCTTTTATTATTAATTCTCTGCTTAATTAACACTAATTTATTAAACTCCATTTTAAATATCACCATCTCTGTGATGCTTTCCACAGTTACCCGAGGCAGAACTAATCCCTTTCACTCCTCTGTTTCCCAGAGCATTTTGTACATATTTGATTGAACTGTAAATAATTTTTAACGTGTGTCTTTCTCCCTTGCTAGATTGTGTGTTATATCAGTACAGATGTATTTCTCTTTAAAATGCATGCTGCATTCCTAGCTTCTAGCACCATTGCTGGATTGCAGTGAGTGCACAGTGCATAATAAATATACGTGACTTGCATCTCCATCAAATGGCAAAACTCCGTGAGCCTCGGCCCATACCCCTTTTCACAGTGCTCAGCACACTACTGGCCACAGCAAGAGCTCAGTAAATGCTCGCTGGTGGGCTGGCCTCCAAAGGGCCCACCTCTAGTCACAGGCCATTGCATCATATCTGAGGCATCTGAAAGGGCAACAAGAGCAAAAGACGAGATCTGTTGTGCACGGCTCCCTTAGAAGTAATGTTGTCACATTGGTGACCAGGGAAGATGGGGCAGTTTTGAAACTTGAATGCATGCTGGAAAACTCGCTCAGATGAGAGGGACTTAGTTGACTTTGGGGGCACGGGGGCTTCTTCTACAGCAAATGAGGGATGGTTCCCTGTTGAAACAGAGAGGACCAAAGAAGCCATGCCATGGACCTTAGACCAAAGATCGGAGGACTCCATGAAGAGACCAGCAGAGAAGAGGGAAGAAACAATTAAAATAAACAGGTGGGTGAATAGACAAAATATCAGGCACGAAAACATCATCCGGGCCCTCTAGGAAAAGGGACGCCAGGGAAATGGTATATCAGGGATGAAAGAATACTGTGGGAGCAAGAAAGCAATCATGAAGCAGCAGAAGAACATGCACAGTATGCCTGGCTATGTACCAGGAAAACAGAAACAGGAGGACAAGAAGCAATGTCTGATGACACGCAGAGGGAAGCAGCTCCAAGTGGACTGCCATGGGGACCCAGCACCTACACAGTCACATCATCGGATGGGGTCTGAATCATAGGTGGTAGGGCAAGGACTGTATGACGGTGATGGTCCCCACTGCTCCTCACACTGCCCTAGGTTCGATGCCTCCGCACCTGTCTTTTCATCTAAGCAACGGAGTCAAAGTTTCCTGACAGTATCTGACACTTATGCTCCCTCCTGCCAGCACCTCTCTGGACTGTGACAGCAGCTGTGACAGTAGCCTCTGAATGGCCTCCATGATTCTGCCTCCTTTCAGATATTGTATCAATATACAGCCAGAAGGATCGTTTGTGAAAGTAAGTCAGATCCTGCCGATATTCCTTTCAAAAAGCCTAAGGGTCTCTTACCAAGGCCTCTCCTAGTTCAGGGTGCTGCACTTGCTGTTCTTCCCTCGTGGAACATTCCTTTCCCAGATACCCCTGTCGTTCACTGCCTCTGTTTTTCAGGGGTTACGCAATGCCATTAATTGGGCAGGTGCCCCCTGGCCAGCATCTCTGGCAAGTTCGATTCTCTGGTCCTGCTTTACTTGGTCTAGCACACAGGTCACCGTCTGACATATGGCATGCTCACCTGTGTGTTGTCTTCGTTTCTCCCTGCTGAAATGGGACACCTGGAGACGGATTTCCCTTCATTACAGTGTCATGCCAGTGACTGTTACAGTTACCACAAAATTGTGATTGCACATTCATGATCAAGGGATAAATGAAGAAATGTGTATGTGAATGCATGTGACCATCGTTGCCAACTAGAGAGTTGGACTCTCACTGACTGTGTATGAGTGACAAAGCGAAACAGTACAATGTGTCTTTGGTAAAATAATGGGTGCCTTCTGACCCTGTGGTCTGGTTCTGCACTCCTAAGGCTTCCTTTCTTAGTTTCCTTCATCCCACCATTCCCTTGGGGCTGTTCTTCTCATTCTTTGATCAGTTCCTCACATTTGCTTCCCCAGAATCTCCTACTCCCTCATAGAATGCCAGATTAAGCAAAAAAAAAAAAAAAAAAAAAAAGAATGTATGTGTGAGGCTTCTCTCTGGGGTCTGACACATGGTGGGCAAGTGAAGCGTCTGTCATCTCTCCTCTGTACCCTCCAACATGCCCCCACCCTTCCCTCGAGTTTCTCAACTTCAGTGTACTAAAATCTAGTTTTTAAAATCCCATGCCAGAAAAAAAACAACCCTCTCAAACCTAAAACCACTAAGAACAAAACCCTAACGCACAATCTTTTAGTTTTCTTTATCTCAGTGGAGCTATAAAAAGTCCAGACACCTTGGTTCCCCGATCACCTCCTTCCCTTCCCTGCCCCTCACATGGTAAAAATCACCATGCTTGGAGGAAAAATTAACATGGCTTTATTAATTTTTTCTGTGTCTCCATCACCATGGCCACTCCCCAAATCCAGAAACATGCTAGGCTCACCAAGACTGCTCCCTGCCCCCGTGTTGCTACTTGGTTATATGGCTCTTTAAATTCCATGTCCACAGGGAGCCCTTCCCCAGTCCTTTCCATCTAAGTTGGGGCTCACTGTGAAAGAGGTTCCATCATCCTGCATTTGTCCACATAACTCATACTACAAGTATAATTTTACATGATTAGTGTGATGCTTTATTTAGTACCTGCCTCTTTATTGTGTATGCTTTATGAGGACAGAGCTGTGTCAGTTTTATTTATTGTCCTTTGGATGCCCAGTTCCTAGCCCATGGTTTGTCTCATGGTAGGTATGCAATAATGATTCCTGGAAAATATTCGGGCTTCTTCAAAACTTCCAATCTGGTTGGCCGCTGGATCTTTATGCATTCCTGCTTTCATTTTCCAGTTTGCGTCATTGGATGAAATGGAAATGGGTAGCCACCTCAACCTGCTATTTCCTTCCTGTCCATGCCTAATCTTATAGCTAATAGCAACATTTATTCAGGGTATATTTGGTGCAGGCACCATGCTAAAAGCACTTCGCACATCATCTAATTTATAACCCTATGAAGAAGACACTTTTATCATCTCCATTTCACAGATTAGTTAATTGAGGCAAGTTTTTGCAGCTACTAAATGACAGTGGGCAGTGGGACAGAGTAGTTCTGAGCTCCATTCGGAAACTTTTCTAGCACAAATGCAATCTGTTAGAATTTATAAACTTTGCTTTGTATTTCAACGAAGGCAATAAACTTCTGAAGACTTTTAATGGTCACTTTCTTGAAATATGACTGCTTACTAAGTTGGCACTGGGAAGCCCAACTTCCCAACTTCACGTAGTTGATGTTCTGTCTGGACCCCATTCCCTCCAACTCACCAAGGGTGCCACCTTCTTCCTCATACCCTTCCTGGTAGTTGCCGTGATTCTCTCCTACATACAAATACACCTAAGCCCAGAGCATCCTAATGTGAACAAAGCAAACTGCTCCTCCAGTCCATTCCTCTTCATACTACTTCCTTCTTACCCTCCTCTAGCTGCTGAGAGTTTTCCACACACTCATTGTCACTTCCTCAACCTTACTCCTCAACTCATCGCCTCCTGAATTCTGCCTTTCACCACTCCATGGAGGCTGCCTACTGGGCCAGAAGAAGTCACAAGATGATGGATGTGAAGGTTCTGCCGAGGGTCTATTCTATGACCATGGTCATGAAGGATTTTCATCAAGGGCTAAAACAGTCATATCTGCATTTAAGAAGACTGCTTCATAATAATTGGAGAATGGATTAGATGAGGATGATGAAAGGAGGCAGCAGGAAAGTCAACAGAATATTTTAGAGTTCGAGGAAAGAATATGTAAGGAACTGTGTGGAAGCCTCAGCAGTAAGGAGATGTGGGAGATAAAAGCAATCCATGGACACTGGTGACTGGCTTACCAACAGGCTGAGAAACATCATGACATTAGGGTGAGCTTCAGGTTTCTGACTTGGGTGAGGGTCAGCAGGGTATTGTTTGTGAGGCAGAGAACTCAGGAGGAACCGCAAGTTTGGAAGGATCGAGTTAGTTCTAAGGGATGGCCCTTGGGTTCAGACGATTCAGATTTAGACGATTCAGGTGGAGGTGGCCAGAAACTACAGGTGACACAAGATTAAGGCACAGAACAGAGGCTTAGGATTGAGAATAGTTGAGGCATCATGGACAAAAACTTCAGATGAATCATTTAGGAGGATAGTATAGAAAGAAGGAAACAGAGAGATGAGCACAGACACTGCCATCATGGCATCTCCTCAGCCTCCTTTCTTCCCCAGCAGTCCCTCAGCTCCGTCACATGAGGCCACCTGCTGCTCTATGAACTCATTGATCTTCTCCTCAAGCCTCCCTTCCCCTACATTTTCCATCAGGCTAATATCAAGAGAAAAAAGGGATCAAGTTAAACATATTTCACAGTAAAGGATCAACATCAGAGTACAAAAAACACTTTTGGCTTTACAGATGCATTAATGGGGTATCTTAGGTTTTGCTTCCAGGTAATAAGTTTATAGACCCAAATTTTAGATTTTTTAGAAGCCTTTAATTCATCGAGTTTTTTAACTGCTTATTATTGGACAAAGAATTACTTAAGATGCATACGTTTTTAATGGAGATTGATCATCCTTACAAGAAACTTATCTAATCTATCCTTGAAAAGTTTTAGAAAATTTTGAGGTTGAACATTTGAATATGAAGTAAGTGATGTAATTTATGATACATTTTTGTCACTGAATCGTAATTTGAGAGATGAAAGGGTCACTTTAAAATGTAAATATTGAGGTGTTGGAACAATTTTCTATTTGGGAAAGAATAAAGTTATAAACATACATGATACTTTAGAGCAAACCAAATTTTAGAGTAATTAAATAGTCAAATGTAAACATTAAAGTCCTAAAAGGACAAGATAGGGTGAAGATTTATATGACCTCATGGTAGAAAAGACAAACATAAGCAAACAATGAAAGGGAAAATCCCAAAATAAGCTTTTGCCAGAGATGATGACATAACATCAAAACCATGATACAGATTATGAAGCAAAGTCTTAGAAGATCTATTTGAGACCTACTTGACAGAGTCCTATTATTTTAAAAAATACTGTGAAAAGTTTATAAGCAATCCTTAAGACAAAAATAAATGCTTCAACAGAAAATTGGTCAAAGAAAATGAGCAGCAAATTCACAAAAGAAGAAATGGTCAAAAAATATAAAAACATGCCAATGTCACTAGCATTTAGAGATGTTCAAAATTTAAAAAAATACCTTTTGACTGTTACTTTGACGAAAATTTAAAAATGAATTCAATGTTAATGAGTGTCTAAGAGAATGAACTCTCCCTTACATTTTTGGCAGGAATGTAAATGTACACAGTCTTTCTGGAGAATAATTTGTCAATATGTATACAAAGCCCTAATGTTTCACTATTTGGTAATTTATCTTGGGAAAACAATAAGAGGTTTGCACAGAGAATTCTTTACAGTGGTAGTTATAATAGCACTATTTATTTAAAAGTTTGGAAATAAACTAAAGGTTTAACAATATGTTAATTTAAAAAATTACTACTAATAAATTCATGTCACAAAATGCTATAAAATCATTAAAGTGATGTAAAAGAAAAGCAATATGTATTATTCTGAGACTTTTATGTAAAAAGTTGAGTAAGATAATCAATATTCTGTGTTTTTTTTAAAAACATCACACTTGGGTATAGAAAAAAGACTAGAATTCTGTAAATGTAAATTTTAATTGTGGTTAAGTCTAGGTGGTAGGATTATGAATAATTTTTATACTAATCCTTCTACTAAACACAACAAATAAATAAAGGTATAGAAGGTAGAGGGGGTGGAGAGAAGGGGAAGAGAGAAAGAGACTTCCTTGTCTAATGGTTCATTGTACCAGTCCCTTATTAGATATTCACTGTACATCAAGTAATTATTAGCACAACTATGACAAATCCCATGTGTCCCAATTCTCTCACTAAGAATCTTCCCATGGTTTCATGTTGAAGCCCTAATTTTCCATGCATTGTCTTTAAGTCTATTCCAAATATTTTCCAGACAAGATCCAACATCTCTATTTCCTATTATAGGTCAATCTTTTGAATCCCCCAAGCCAGCAATTCTCAGTGTTACCTCCATCCCATTCTACCACTTGTTTACTATGTGACTCGATTAAACTACTTAATTAGATGAGGATAAAGATAGTACCTATCCGCGGTATCTTTGAGGACTAAATATAACACGCATTGTGCTTGGGGCAGTGTGGGTTTATTAGAGTTATTAGTTGCAACATACTTCTATGGGTGTATTTAGGAGATCAACTTTCTTTTTCACTCAGGAAAATCATATTGGAATATGAGCAAAAGTAGATTTTATCAAGGTAAAGCTGCTCTAATTTTTAAAATGCAATTATAAGCACAAATATATTTCACTACTAGTAACAACACCACGGTATAGAACTCAGGGGTCATTTGAAGATGGGCCTATGAATATGTCTGGGGACAAGAAGAGACCTTTAAATCTTCCATCCTCTTCTAAAACATGCTATCCTCCAAGCTATATACAACCTTGTAGAAAGCAAGATGAAGTGAGCAATCATTTATTATAACCAATTTAATTGCTCATTTTCCAAAAAGATTATTGCTTTTATAAAATATGAAAATATCTCTATTCCCCCAAACCCTACCATTATTGGCTGCCATTATGCCATCCGACAGGCACACCATCCTCCTAGATATCACAACAGGTGGAAATGGGTGTGGATACTCTGGGGAGAAGCACAAAGTAGTGGAAAATTCACTGGACATTGAGAAAACCTAGCAGGGCAGCCCCTTCATGTATTGGCACTATATACTCTTGGAGGCTGGTAAGATGGTGTCTATCATGTCTTATGTAACACCAAACACCAAGGAAACTTCACTCTGGAAATCTCTAAGTGAGACAACTTAGGAGAGAAATGTGAGCCTGTACTGTTTTTAGTAAGACTCCTTATTTCTTCTTGATACTTAAAAAAACAAAAACACTTTCCAGACTTCACATTTTTTTTGGTTTATTTAACTCTTCTGGTTTTGATATACATATTTTTGGACTGGTGATCTACCAGGTTTAAGTCAACCATGGTAGATTCTTTGTTTTGCATCTAGGTTATCAATACATTTCCTGAAGGATTAGTGGATTAGAAAAGGTCAAAATGTTTTTATAATCACCTTGCACGTCTCTTATTTCAAATATAAATAATATCTCTCTTTTGAAATTTTTTCATACGAGGAAAAGATGCCTAGAGACAAAGATCTTACATTTAATTCAAATTAATTAAGAAGAGAGACAGAGCTAGGAGAATTCCCACTTAACCTCAAATCGTACAGTCATCACTGCTAAACATAGGCTTGTGAAGTCTGTAGGATCTGAACTTCTTGTTTGCATCAGTGTTCAGTCCATCCTTTTAGCTGCATACAAACAATTTAACAGAAACAGCCTGAGAGACTACTTGGGGCTATTATGCTATTCAAAATCCTAAGCTCATATATTTGGAACTATGGCATTGAAGTACTGGCAGACTTTGTGACCAGCCAAATCCATTTTTCCTTTCTGAGTTATGCATTGCTGAAATTTTGTAACACCATGACTAAACTCCACTGTTTTTAGCATGAGACACATTTTATTAAATTTTATTTTATTATAGAAATGCTAGATACAAGGATTAACTACACAAATAGGCTGCATGCAGGTGAAGTTTGGGCCTCCAACTGACCCTCACTTCCCATGTTACAGAACCAGGTACTTTTGTGTAGTTATTGGCCCTCCACCCCCAGCAGTGCCCAGTGACTGCCGATCTCTCCCTTGTGCTAATGTGATTAATGTACCGGTCCCAATTATGAGTGAGAGCATACAGTTTTCAGTTCCTTGTTTCTTTGATATATAACTTAGTATGATGGTCTTCAAATCCATCCTATTTGCTCCAAAGTCCATGATTTTGTTCTTCTTTATGGCTGTGTAATACTCCATGTATATGTACCACATTTTCTCTGTGCAGTCCACTTTCATAGGGTTGGTTCCATGTTTTTGCTATCATGAATAGTGCTGTAACAAACATGCATGTGCAGGTGTCTTTTTGGTAGAGCAATTTATATGCTCCTCCGGTATATTCCCAGAAGAGGGATTGCTGGATCATACGGAAGGTCAATTTTTAGTTCTTTTAGGAATTGTCACACTGCTTTCTGTTGAGGTTGAAGTAGCTTGCACTCTAACCAACAGTGAAGAAGTGTTCCCTTTTCTCCACACCTGTATAGCAACTGTTGTTGTTTGATTTATTAATGATCATCCTTACTGGAGTTAGGTGGTATCTCATTGTAGTTTTGATTTGCATTTCTCTGATGATTAGTGAGGCTGACCATTTTTTCATGTATCTGTTAGCTGCTTGTACTATTTTTTTTTTTTAATGTCTATGCATGTCCTTTGCCTACTTTTTAAAGGGGTTGATTGTTCTTTTCCTTTCACTTTGTTTGAGTTACTTGTAGATCTTGGATGTTATGTCATTATTGTCAGATACATAATTTGCTATTTTTTTTCCATCCTGTGGGCTGTCTCTTTACTCTCTTCATGGTTTGTTTTGCTGTGCAAAAGCTTTTCAGTTTGATGAGGTCCCACTTGTCTTAGTTTTCATGGCATTTGCCTTTGGGGACTCGGTCAAGAATTCACTGCCTACCCCACGTGCATAAGGGTGCTTCCGATGTTTTCTTCTAGGATTCTTATAGTTTGAGGTTTTATGTTTAGGTCTTTGATTCATTTAGAGTTGATTTTTGTGTATGGTGATAGGTAGGGGTTTAGTTTCATTCTCCTGCATGTGGCTAGCCAGTTTTTCCAGTGCCATTTACTAAATATGGTCTCCTTTCCCTAGTGGTTGTTATTAGTAGTTTTGTAGAAGATGAATTGATTGAGAGACCAAGTTCTTGCTTCCAGAATCTCTGTCCTGTTCCATTGGTCTATGTGCCTATTATTGTACCAATACCAGGCTTTTTTTTGGTTACTGGAGCCTTGTAGTAAATTATAATGTCTGGAAGTGTGATATCTTTCACTTTGTTCCTTTTGCTAAAGATTATTTTGGCAATTTATGCTCTTTTTTTGTTTCCATATGAATTACTGTATTGTCATTTCCAGGTCTGAGAAAAATGATGTTGGTAATTTGATGGGTATTTCAATGAATCTGTTGATTGTCTTGGGTAGAATGCACATCTTGACAATACTGACTCTTCCAATCCAGGAGCATGGGATGTTTTTCTATTTGTTGGTATCACCATGACTTCTTTGAGCAGTGTTTTGTAGTTCTCATTGCAAAGATGTTTCACTTCTCTACTTAGGTGGATGCCAAGGTATTTCATTTTATTGTAGCTATTGTGAATGGGATTGTTCTTTTTATTTGGTGCTCTGCTTGCCTATAGCTGGTATAGAAGTGCAACTGTCTTTTGCACATTATTTTGTACCCTGAAACTTTGCCAGAGTCAATTATCAGTGTAAGAGGGCTTTTGACAGACTCCCTCAGGTTTTCAAGCTACAGAACCATATTGTCTGCAAAGAGGGATGACTTCTTCTTTTCCTATTTAGATACTCCTGATTTCCTTCTTTTACCTGATTGCTCTGGCTAGGACTGCCATCACTATGTTGACTGAAGGGGTGACAGTAGGCATCCTTGGTTTGTTCTTAGGGGGAATGCTTCAACTTCTGTCCATTGAGCAAAATGTTGGTTGTGGGTTTATCACAGATTGCTCTTACTGTTTTGAGGAATGTTCCTCCTATACCTAGGTGCTCAAGGGATTTATTTTAATCAAGAAGGGATGCTGAATTTTGTTGAATGCTTTTTCTATGTATAATGATATAATCATATGGTTCTTAGTTTTACATCTGTTGATGTGTTGGGCATCGAGTTGAGGTTCCAGATATCTTTGTTTTTTTGTCTTGATGATCTATCTATCTTGATGATCTATCTATCTATAGATATCTATCTATCTATCCAGATATCCTTGTTGTTTTTTTGTCTTGATGATCTTAGGTTTTCAACTATGATTGTGTGAGTCAATGTTCTCTCTTGGATAACTTAGTAGTTGTTTTCTAAAAACTGCTGTTCCTTATTGGGTGCATAAATGTTGAGGATGGATATTTCTTGCTGGTGGATTGCTCTTTTACCGTTATGTAGTGTCCTTCCACATCCTTTTTAACTTTTGATGGTTTGAAGACTGCTTTGTTTGTTATCAGAATAGCAATGACTGCCCTCTTCTGTTTTCCATTCACCTGAAAGATTGTTTTCCAGCTTCCAACTGTGAGCCTATGTGTGCCTTTTGCAGTGAGATGAGTTTCCTGGAGGCAGATTGCTGGATCATGCTTTTTTATCCAGTTTTCTACTCTATGTCTCTTCAGTGGTGCATTTAGCCCATTCACATTCAAATTGGTTATTGAAACATGAGAATTCATCTCTGTCATAAGGCTCTTAAGGGGTTGCTTTGTTTCCTTTTTACTTTTGTATTTATATATGTTCGCACTTTTATTTTTTGGGGTGCTTTGTATGCTCTGTTAGATCTGTGCTTGCCTGTACTTTTGTGATGGGTATGACTGCTCTTTTATTTTTCTGTGTTCAACAATTTCTTAAGTATATCCTGAAGTGCTGGTCTGGAGGTGGCATAATCTCTTAGGGATTGAATGTCTGGGAATGATTTTAGTTCCCCATCACTGATAAAGCTTAGCTTGGAAGGGTGGGAAATTCTTGGCTGGAATGACTTATCTTTAAGAATGTTAATAATTGGACTCCAGTCTCTTCTGGCTTGTAGTGTTTCTGCAAATAAGTCTGAAGTGATTATGATGGAATTTCCTTAAAAGGTATTCTGGCCTTTCTCTCTCACTGCCTTTAGGATTTTTTCTTTCATGCTTATTTTGTGGAGGTGGATTACTATTTGCCTCAGGGATGGTCTTCTTATATGATATCTTGCGGGGCTCTCAGAATCTCCTGTGCTTGAGATTCATCTCTGGATAGATGTGGGAAGTTTTATTGAATAACCTCATGGAATGATTGTTCCATGGTGTTTTCCATTTCTCTTTCTGATTCAGACATACCAATCAGGCACAGGTTTGGCTTCTTGATATAGTCCCACATCTCTTGGAGGTTTTGCTCCTTCATTTTAAGCTTTTGGTTTATGTTTTTGACAGACTGGATTAATTTCATATTTTGGTCTACAGTCTCTGAGATTCTCTCCTTTGTCTGATTGGCCCTCCTTTCTATGCTTGCTAGTGTGTTCTTAATTTCTAGGATGAAGTTTTTCATTTATATTATTTCAGAGTGGGTTTTTTCAAAATTGTGTTACCTCTAGTTTTGCCTCTAGTTTATCTTGGTTCCTGTTCACTTTTGCCGTCTAATCTCTGGTTACATGGGTGTCATCTGGGGCAGGTCATTCTGTGCAGTTTCCATTGTTTATGTTATGGTAGCTGCTTTTTCTGGTGCTGCATCTTTAGAACTCTGAAGGTTGCTTGTATTTTTTCATTGATTTTTCCCCATTTGTGTCAGGCCTCTCTTTACTCTCTATACTTTATATTTTAATTTAAAATTCTGAAGCTATTTGATTACCCTTGGTTTTAGAGTACTTTCTGTGGTTCAATATATGTCACTTAGTGTGTGTGGGGGGGTGGGTGGGCAGTCACATTTGCTCATTGCTCTTCTTTGTGGCAGGTTTCTGTCATTGCAGAATTTCTCACCTGATGCTAGGTTGGGTAGATCAGCTTTCAGCCACCGCTGCTCACACTTTGTGAATAGTGAGTGAGGGGATAAGTCTCCCATCTGATGACTGCAGCCTACAGCCAAGGTGTCTTCCCACTGAGAGGGCCCTCAGGTTGCACCCTCTTTCTCAGATCCACACTCTGAAATAGAGCTGGATTTCTGCTGTGGAGGAGGGACCAGGCTCTGCCCTACTGGGACACAGGGCTTGAGGGGGCTCTTCCTGATGTGACTAGGTGTATGGGCACCAACCACTGGCAGTGTGCATCTGTCAGGTTCACTCTGCAGGCAGGCCCTCTCCATCCATGAGTCACCAGTCTGGTGGAAAGTGTTGTTCACCATGGCTGACCCAGCATGGGTCTTTCTCCCCTCCCCTGCTACTTGGGCTGAGGTTGCCCAAAGTTCTGTACCCTGTTGAGGACTCCTCCTGCATGGGACTGACAATTCATGCATGGCTAGGAGTGAATCATCAAAGAGCATCTTTGGCTAACTCATCCACTCTCATCCACTGAGCAGGGCTTTAGTTTTTGTGCCAGCCTGGGACCTAGCATGAGACACATTTTTTCCCTTATTGGTAGAGGGAATTTTTAAGGCTTCCATCTCCCATTGACTACTGAGATGGATGTCAGTGAGGACTGCTTGAGAGCACATAGCAAGCCTCTTTGCGGATGCTTCAAGCAGTGAATGGTGCTATGGGAGTTGACTGTCACCACACAGAGAAGAATTAGTCACATTTTAGGGGTGGTGGTTTCTAAGGGAATGTCATTCAATGACACTATCTTATCATGATGACCATCTTAAAACAATTCTATCTTAGTGGTCGTGTCTACACAAAGACAACACGAGGAATCCTGACGGTGATGGGCATCTTGACTGTGGTGGTGGATGCACCGGCTGACATGCATGACAAACATGCACAGAGCTAACTACATGTATGTACATACACACACACACACACACACACACACATACATGCATGAGTGGAGGAAAAACTGGATAAATCCAAACAGGATTGTCAGATTGCATCTGTGTTGACACCCTGATTGTGATCTTGCACTAGTTTTGCAACATGCTGCCATTGGGAAACTAGATAAAGGGGAAACAAGATCTCGCTGCATTAGTTCTTATCACTGCATGTGAGTCTACATTTTTCCCAAAATAAAAAGCTTACAGAAAAAAAAAAACAAGAAAGGTAACATATATGTCATTTCTATTATGACCCAGAAAATAATCTCCCAGGACCCAAATAAACATACAGGCTTTCTAGAGATCAAACAAACCAGACAATTATTTTTCCAAAATGTAAGGTATTATATTGATACTTATGTTGTTTATTGATAACTTAGTTGCATTGTGTGACTAATATGAGGTCTCTTGGGGTTAACTGTGGATTAAAATAATTTTAAAATGACTGGAAGAAGCCAAAAAATTCACCTTACTATCTCCTGGCACACTTAATATATATGAAAATTTCCATGAAATGCATGCTTGACAGTGCTCTAAAAAGTGTAACATTTACAAATAAAATACATAAATAAAAAAAGATTATTTTGCAGTTTACATGCATTTTCAACATAGAACTTTCAAAATTTTCAGTATATTTTTAAAACAAAGTCAGTGATAAGTTTAAACAGTGAATAAACATTTTAAGTATATTTGTATACTTAAACAGTATAACAGACATACTCATGTATATGGCTTAATTTTTACCTTGATGGCAGGAATAGGCCTTTTGGGGATAAAAAGCTTTCTCTCAGGCGGTGAAAAAGCTCTACTTTGTTCTTTCAGTTTAATCTTGTTTTCTGCTATGATTTTCTTGCGCAGTTCAAGATAAGGTCCAAAACTTGGCAGTTTCTAAAAGAAAAACACACAAATAAGAAAGCATGTTAGCTCATAGAAGAGATAAATGGGAGGATATAAACACATAAATACTATCAGCAAACAAACGGGTGTCTGAGGATGGTTTCATGTACACTGCAACAAGTCTTCACTCCTTGGATTGCTAGGCAACAGATTCCATTTGTCATTAAAAAGAACACAGAGCACAGTGCTCTTACCAAATATGTATGCTGTAGAGATACAAATGCTAATTAAAATACATTTCTAAATGGAATAAAGTTCACAATGGCAGACCAGATCCATTCACTTAAAACAATAGCTATTAGTTAAGCCATTTGTTTGGCTTGTATAGACAGAAGGTGAAACCTATTGATGCTTTTTTCCCCTTTCATCAGGTTTTTAGCACGTTATAGACACAGCTGTAGTCCCTGACAAATGCTTTTGTCAATAGCAAAGGTACTCTGCCAAAGTTCTAATTTGTATCTCTATTTCATTGTGTTCAAATTCTTACTACATCTCTTTAAAGACTGTAACTAATGTTGATTGCAATTTACTGGAATAGCTGAAAAACAAAATGGCGAAAATATTGATTTCTCTGTACCGAAAATAAATTGTATTTTACATGAAGGAGGCAAAAATATAAATGAAAAGCAGAGGAAATATTACAGTGCTTAAACAAACTCCATCAGTATTCAAAAATCACATCACGGAGCTTTAAATCTCAAGGTTATTCAATTGTACTTTAGAAAGTTCATTTAGAAAGCTACCTGGGCGTCATGGAAAAATGCTAAGTGGTTTCAAGTTAACATGAAAATGCCCTCACACCATTCATTATCCCACAATTATTTCCTCTCCACTTTGTCCTTCCCCTCTTCTAGACCTTTGATCTCCACTTTTATTGGCACATACTGCAGCTGAAGACACTACTGAATTTCAAATGTTTTCCGTCAGCCTGTAACCTGAACTTGCTGGGTCTCTTTTTGTAAGACTGCAAAAACACCTTCTCTCCTGCCGAAGAAAATCCATTTATCTAACTGATGGAGGTTTGGAAAATGATTGCACTCCAAGGTCATCCTGACCTTTGACCTAGCAGGTACTTAGGTGAAAAATCACACTTGTTTCAAAACTCTGACTTCTACTTGCCAGGTTGCATAATGCCCCAGGAAAATGAGTTCTTTGGCCCTCTGGAGATCTCAGCAGTGCAGGTAAACTGAACTTAAACCATGTTCCAATTAAGCCAAACTGCAAACGGCAACTGTAAATTTATATTAGCAGAACATATTTATGTGGAAATATCTAAAATTGTTACTTCCATTATCAATTCACTATAATTATGTCAACAAGTCAAGTAAATGGAAACAATGTTATGAATGCCAAATTAATTTATCTGCAATTAGACTGGAACTATGTACTTCATCTCCACACCTTAATGTCTTCCTAAATGATAATATTTAACTAACCATTAGTTGCAGTAATATGAAACAACATGGTGGTGGGAGAGATTAATATTCTGTATCTATTTTACTGTAAGACAAGTGATAACAACTTGTTAAAAACATAAAATAAATACAAGTATAAAACAAATCCTCAATACTTACCACTTGCATAAGCCTCCTTAATACAGAAAAGATAAAGCTTGTTTGAAATGTCCTCTTGTGAAATGACTTTTTCCTGGGGCAGATGAGGTGTTAGGGATTATACTTGGTGCCACAGTAATGCCCCTGGGGTTCAGATAACACCTCAAAAGGTGGTGAATGCAGGTCCACAGGACCTAAGGCTTGTCAGAATGGCACTCTCCACACTGCTCTTACACATCGAGATCACCTCAGTCCCGATTTAATCGGTTTGGAGATTATCAAGAGTGGCTGACTGTTGAGACACAAGGCTCTGGTTCCCGCAGACCCCTCATATTAGCAAGCTTCATGTAAATCTGATCCCTTACACAAGTGCCATGATCAGGCCTCACCATGCTTAACACCATCTACGTTCACCTAAGAGCTCTGGGAAGGCTGTTCAAAGGAAATCATTCTTAGAACGTTTTGGTCTATTTCCTTTTAAACATAGATCAGAGGATAATTTTTTTTTTTTCAATTTAGGCTATTCTTTGTCCAAATGGAGAAAGAGAAGGTAGCTAAACTTAAACATAATGATTTTACGTTGTTCCAACAATGCTAATAATACTGATGGTAAGTATTTGAACGTTTCTTGATGCTGAATGGAGCACAGCCCCAGTAAAGAGCTGACAGCCTGAGAGTTTCTGTCATATGTTTGCACATTTGTCACATATAAATTACATCACGCGGCACGCCAATGGGTAACAGCGCTAAAATTCTAGTATGCTACTCTTGTATAATTAGTACTAAAAAGAAGTTTAATTTAACATAAAGATTTCTATAGGCTTTTCTTTGTGCATTGGATAGAAGAATATATAGACAAAAAGGAAAACTCGCCAAATTTTTATTTAAATTGAAAGCACACACACAGAAAATATCAATGAGTGCTCCCTCAACTTTCCACCAGTCATCTCTACATTGAATTTGGTTCATTTTTGTGCTGCTGTGTGGAAATCACAGAGGCTAAGGTAAAGTACTGGCTTCCAAAACTTCAAGGTTGCCCTAGGCATTTCTGCTTTCCTCATTAGTCTTAAAATTTAAGTGCGTAACATTTTTTTGTTATTGTTGTATGCAAACATTTAGGCATACATTTTGGTTTGATCTTGCAAAAATAAAAGAAAAAGAAAACAAGCAAAATAAAACTAAGAAAGAGTGAAGATAAATGCATAGTTGGCCACTGTGTATGCGCGCACAATCAGTGATGATTGATAAAGCATTTAGTTCAACTTCTGCCTGAACATATAGTTAATTGATTTCCTGTTGCAGAAGGAGAAGCAGCAGGACCTGACAGAGACAGCAGCAGGGCTTCTCCTCTTCATTCATTATTTTCTTACAGAAAAAGTTGTAGCCCGCGGTAACTCAAAGTGAGAGGTTTGAGCATCATGCTATATTTCTTAAACAAAGGGAAAAGTTTTTCAGGACTATCAAAAGCTGCTTTGTAACTGACGAACTGAACAAAGCTCAGAAATGGTGTGATTTTTGTTTCAATAGTTTCTCCAGGGATTCATCATGGATGAATTTGTTCTCACCAGAAAAGCTAAATCCTACTCATTTAAAGATAACAGTATCTCACACTAAACCTGCCTCTATCCAGATATAAAAAGCATTACATTGCCGATAGAAAAGTGACAACATAATGAATCAACAATGATACCTTAAGCCAGCAAAGCTTTAAGGTAAAGAAGTCTATTTGGATTATAATTTATTCATGGATCAATCCAAAGGTAATTGAGCATATTATGAAGTAGAAAAGGGTTCTTGTTTCTAATGGAAGCAGGCACTCCTATCTTCCAGCTTAAATTGCATAATTTTTATGAGAACAGCAGCAAGTTGGCTAATAGCACTAGTCTATAGTACTGTCACGCATCAGCTATGTTTTCTTAATCATACTTTCTTATCTGATTGGAAACAATAACAGCAAGAAAGTAATTAATTTGATATTTAAATGGTAATATGTAAAAAGATAAAAGGATTTCAGATTTATATTGAGTGTTATGTATATATGTATCACTCAGTATCTATCTATCTATCTATATCTCAGTATAAACCAGAAATCACTCCTATCTCCTTTATGTGTGTGTGTATACATGGACAGAATGAAGGATAAGTTAGATGTAAATTATATGTATTTTACAACTATCTAAAAGTGGATTTTTTGGTTTCTTTTGCAAAAGACATGTTCATATATGACATAGTTACACAACTTATCAGACTTTTGACATGTATTCAACAAATACAATATTGGATGCCTATGCTGAACCTGAAATTGTCCTGTGCCACATTAAAGGCTAAACAGTTTCCTTGTAGTACGTGTACGGTTACCATTGTTACTAGTTTTATAAGTATCTCTTGCTATTCATTAAGCATGCATGTTGGATTGAATTATATGTCAAGTGTACCTGGTTATTGTAGTTATCTCAAGGCAGGATATGCCAAGCTCCTTGAAAGACTGAACTCAAGCGAACAACCCATAGTTGGCAAGAAAAATAAAGAAAATACATCTTCAAAGAATTGATCTTTAAAAAAAAAAACTCAAAAAGACAATTGGAGTAGCAGTTGGATATCTAAAATAAAAGATGGGAGCAGCGAGGTAGAGTGGCTGAGACATGGCTTTGTGTCTGCCTCGTTATCTATAAAGTGCCAGGGTAAGGTTTAGATGAAGTAACATGGACAGTTCCTAACCGACCCCAGGCTCAGTTATTGAGTTCTCAGCATGACTCAGGATAGCACGAGGGACAGAGCTGAGAAGTCTGTTTTCTGTTCTGTCCTGCCTGAATTCAGTTAATTTTCTTCTTTCCCCCTCTCAATTACGAAAGTAATCAGTTACTTACATTTTGATGCTGATTTTTATTTCAAAATTAGTTTTAACATGGTCTAGATTCAGAAACTCAGATTTCCCCATGTGTAATTGGCATGTAATGCTTAATCACTCATATAACAGTAAGTGATTTTTCATGATATTTTATCAAATTTGGACAGTGGAAAACAATAAAAAGACAGAGACAGAAGGACCATCTGTGTATCACATGTTATCACAGGCTGTGTGGTGTCCAGTGGGGCAAATCAGGACGCTGGTATTAGACATGCAAAATATGTGAAATGTGACTATTGGTTTAATCTGACAATTTAAGCATATAAATTCTGATCAAATATCTGATGTCTAAATCAGTCAAATGCAATGATAGTTCACATTTCATAGTGAAAGTGGAAAGTCAACATTCACATTGTGATTAGGATAACGACTTAGAAGTCAAATTTGCATTAAAATCACAGTTTTGTGTTCATTAACTGTGTGACTATGAGCCAATTACTTAACTATTCTGCGACTAATTTCCTTATCAATGAAATGAGAATGACAGTATCAAACTCAGGATGTTGGTATAAGCATTCAATGGAATAGTGCTTGTAAAACACATGCCTGCCAAAACATTCCCATGAGGCATAGCAACTCATATTGCACTGCATACTATACTGTGTTTTTCTGTATTTGCTCATGCATCCCTTCTGCTGAAAAGGCTCCTCCCCTCTTTTTCACCTGGTATGTGCGAATTCTGGATTTCTTAATTTCAGCTCAGTCTTCACAGCGTCCAAGTAACCTCCTTTGCTGGTTTCCATCCTTACCTAGTGGTCTAGAATGCTCTGGGCTTGTTTTAATCTTTGCACCTATTGTATGACCTCATCACTAGCAACCCATACAACCATCTCCCCAACTTTAGATGCTGGAGGGTTAGCTTTTTATCTAGCACATAATAGATAAGCAATATAGCTTAAAAAAAAAAGAGTGAATAAGTGAATGAGTGAATAAATGAATAAATTTACAAAATATTGCTGGTTGTTTGAAATGTCAAACAATCCCAAACAGTTACTTTCAGAAAGAAACTAAAGAATATAAATAGATTTTTTATATTGAAAATTATATGAAATTAAAAAATCATACAGAACAGCTATGATTCATAAATTTAAGAAACATGTGTAAAGGGCCAGACACTTGAAATTTATATATCAAAGACAGTCTGTGACCTTAAAGAGCCTACAGTTAACAATTGCAACACCCTGTGACAGGGGCTACGGCAGTGGTGACAGAGGCGGCTATATGAGCAGTGACAATGTGTCTATAACCAGGCTGAGGGGTCAGAGGTTTTCCAGAAGAGGCAACATCTGAGATAAATTCTGAAGGATGAGGTGAAGGTGGGTGGAAGCAGTGCGAGTAGAGGCATGAGGGTCAGGGAAGGGAAGAGCATCTTCTAGGCAGAAGCACCAGTGGGGAGGGCCAGCTATCTGGAAAGTCACGGGAGACATGACCGCTCACCCCCACTCCACAGCTAACAAGCTACAAGAGGGTAAGGCAGCTCCTTACGAAGGACATGTGGAGCTTCATCCTGCTTGAAGTGATGAAGTCAGAAGATGCATTAGGAAGGATGTTAATGAAGAGGAGAAAGTCTAACATCCATGGGATGCCAGGAAGGATGATGGAGAAAGATGTTTCTGCTAGCACTATGCACATCCTGGGGCCTTGAAGCCAGCCAGGAGATGCCTGGTGAGGAAGGAAGGCTGACTCATATTTCAAGGAATCAGGTTGGAGGATTATCATTTTAATATTGAAACTGTATTTACATGACTCATGTTGTATTTTTCTAAAATACCCACTGCCATTGTTTGAAATTATCACTATTGAAGCAACACTGCCAGGCTGGGTCTGGGAAATGCAGTCTGGATGGCTTGATTCAGAGGAAACTGAAACAAGAGATGGCATAGCCACTGCACTGAGAAATGGAGAGAAACGTTGAAGCAGAAGAAAGACAGAGAGGAGAGGGGAGAGACAGGGCAGAAGGGAGGAGAAAGCACAGGCAGACAGGTCACAGTGATGGGAGGACACTGAAGAGGAGAGCAGGAGAGCCAATATTCAATTTTAAGATGCTTCCATGACTGCAATCGAAAGCTGCCTCCATGACCTCTGTTTAATAACATCTGCTGCATGCTTTCATGACTTGGTGAGAAATTTGGGAGAAAATTGGGGAAATAGGGTTGAGTTTCATGGCTGGAATAGCAGATGGCTGAAAAGAAAAGAAACCAACAGGAGGTGAAACTTGAGGAAGATTTGGAATCTGATGACTGCAGGCATTTACAGCCAGAAATGGCCTAGAGAACATAATCTCTGGTGTTAGGAGCCGGCCACGGAGGCCCACTGAGCATTAGGGATCAGGAAGGGCCGTTGACCCTGAGACCACTAGGATGCATTCGGGAGCTATTGACCCCATTTCCTTCCCCTTTCTATTCAGCACTAACCAGATTAAGCTCCTGTGAGCTCAAAACATAAAAACTCTGAGATTGGGACAAACACAAGCTAGAAGCTCATTGCTCCCATTCTTCCACAAACTGCAGTTTTAGCTTTCACACAACTTATAATTCAAACTCATGTCACATCTAAGAGCCTTAGTATTGATCACAGGCTTCTGGGTCATGATCTTAGGATTTACTGAAGGTGTAAATTGTAGAATATAGTTTTAGAAGACAGCCATTTTGTTGAAAGAATGCGGCTGGGTTACTTGCAGGTAGCCCACTGTAAACTTTGGACTGGGCCACATTCCAAACATTCTGGGATGGGCCATTTTCATTTGTAAAGTAAATACTTAAGCTTCTATAGAATTGTTTAACTTGGCATAAATCAATCAGCTTAGGATGAAAAAGGTTTATAGAATATGTCAGTCATGGATTAGGTTACCTTTTGTTATGGAATTTTAAGATTATCATATGAAAAGGGTTTAAAGGCAGTTATGGATTAAGGTTTCATAGATTAGGTTATGGGATTATACCTGAAAGAACATCTGGTGGGTGGGGAACGCCCCTCACACACCTGACTGTGTATAAAAGACCCGTTGTAATTCCCAATAAACGGCTTCTGCACTAGACTGCAGTCCAGTCTCTTTCTCTCTCTCTCTCTCTCTCTCTTTCTCTCTTTCTTCTTCCCCCCATCACCGATGCCATCTCCACCTTTGGGGTACCCTGAACCCGGCTGGAGCTGGTCTCCAGCACTCTGGGGATTGGGCAGCAATCTCCAGAAGGAGGGGGGCAGGTTGGACTCAGCCAACATCTGGGCTACACAAGTAATTACAAGGGGAAATGGAGAGGAGGGGAAGAGACATACAATGTCTGATGGAACCCAGACCCATGAGCAGCTGACTCCACCTGAGAGACTAAGGAAGGCTTCAGAGCAAAGCAGGAATTCAAACTAGAATGTAAGATTTTATTTTATTTTATTTTATTTTTATTTTTGAGTTTGAGTCTCACTCTGTCACCCAGCCTGGAGTGCAGTGGCCGCCCCTGGCCACCGCAGCCTCGACCTGCTGGGTTCCGGTGATCCTTCCGCCTCAGCCTTCCAAGTAGCCGGAACTACACGTGTGTACTACCACACCCGGCTAATTTTTGATTTTTATTATAGAGATGAGGTCTCGCCAAGTTGCCCAGGTGGGTCTTGAACCCATGGGCTCAGGCAATCCACTCACCTCAGCCTCCCAAAGGTGTGGGATTATAGGCTGAGCCACTGAGCCTGGCTAGGATGTAAGATTTTAAAAGGGTGAAATGGTGCATAGTACTAGGAGAAGATGCGCTAAGGAATCAAGGGCGGACACTACAGGGTGAGCTCATCTTGTGTAGGACACAGTAAGTGACAGGGAAATAGCAAGGTTTAAAGCTGGGAAATCGATAGAGAGCTCTGAATTCTGGCAACATTGTTTGGATCTTATTCTTTAGGGTATAGAAAAACACCAGATAGTTGAACATGTGTGACTATGGTCTTGTAGTGGCAAAAGGGAGGGTGGGTTGTGGTGGAAAGAAGAGAATGATACAGAATACTGGAGATGGGATTCTGGTAGTAGTAGGAAAGTAAACCAGATGACCTACACACTTATTAGTATTTTTTAAAACTTTCATAGTAGGAAATAAAAAATAAGTTCTGTGGTGTGATGGTTAATCTTACGTGTCAGCTTGACTGGGCTAAGGGATGCCCAGATAGCTAGGAAGACACCATTCCTGGGTGCTTCTGTTAAAGTACTTCCAGAAGAGATTAGCATTTGTATCAGTGGAAGGAGTAAAGAAGGTCTACCCTCACCAGTGTGGGAAGGCATCACTCTACCTGTTCAGAGATGGGATGGAACACAATGGCAGACAGAAGGAGAAGGAGCTCCCTCATCTGGCACTAGAGCTGTGGCATACATCTTCTCCTGCTCTTGACATCAGAGCTCCAGGTTCTCAGGCCTTTGGACTCCAGGACTTACACCATCCCTCCATCCTTGCCTCCTGGTGCTCAGGTCTTCAGTTTCAGATACAGAGCCACCCTATTGACTCCCTTGGTTTCTGGGCCTTCAGACACAGACTACATTACACCACAGGCTTTCACAGTCCTCCAACTTACAGATAGTACATCGCAGGACTTCATGGCCTTCATAACTAAGTGAATTAATGCCCATATTACATTCCCTCTAATAAATCTATTTGTGACCTACTGGTTCTGTTTCTCTGGAGAACTCTGACTAATCTGTGTAGTATTCAGGAATCAATACTGACTACATATCCCCATACCAAGGGTCCAGCATTGATCTTCACGTACACACTGGCACCGATCACCTCACCCCACTCACGCAGTCCTGCCCTGAGACCCTCACAAACTGCCATTCTTCCTGATGGACCCACATCTTTACTTCTTTGTTGGTCATCTTTCTGCAAATGACTCCTCCTTTCTCATCATCCCATGCTCAACCAGAAGCTCAAACGACTTTCGACATTTCATAGGATTGTGTTAACTGGTGGCTGCATAGGCCATGAGCTGCAAGGTCACTTCACAGTCGAAAATAGCATGCAGCAGTGTTGGTGGAGAACCGAGGAGGGATGAAGTTCATTTGGTTTTCCCTCCTGGCAGTCGAAGACCTTTGCTTGTCTTTAGTCATGATGATGGGGAGGAGACATGGGGAACCAACTCCCTCAACAACAGCTGTAGTGAGAGGTGATCACATGATCTATGATGGAGGGAACTGCATCATCACCACCACCACCATCACCGCCATCATCAACATCTTCATCATCATCACCACCATCATCATCTTCATCGTCTTCATGAACACTAGCACATTTCTTGAGTATCGTCATATAGCAAACCCTTTGCAAAGCACACGAGCACATCATCCCTTCTTCATTGAACCTCATGAGGTGAGTATTCTTGCATCCATTTATGGAAGACCAAACTGTGGTTCAGAAAGGCTAAGTCACTTATTCCACATCTCACCATTAATAAATGGCAGCACGAGAATTCAAATCTCAGTCTGCCAGATGCGAGACCCTGTGCTGTGCTGTTACTTGTATTTCTTTGCAGTTCTCACAAAGTTTTGCATTGGGTAAGTATTGAATATGCTTTTACTGAAATAAAGAGGCAAGCTACATATATTCCTAGGAATCTATGCTTACTGTTTTTCTTACTCTATACGCTGGGAAGGGGAAAATGTTTCCCACAGTTGAACCCATTAAAAAAAAAAAGCTGAACACATAGCAAGCCAAATATCTAAATTAGTTCAGTCCTGTTTATTGCTGGCCTCAAGTTTAATGAGCTCAAGTTAATACAGGTGAAAGGCCAGGGTGTTACATGCAGCAGTTAATGAAATACCACAGTGCTGCTGAGAAGATGATTAGAAGCCAAATGTGAGTTTAATATACTTCATCTTCAAGAAGAATTGCCCCATGGGAGGCACCTCGTGGGGGGAGGCAATGTGGTGTGCCGGAGAGAGCACTCCCTTGAAAGTTAGGAGAGGAACTCCCTCACCATCAGATAGTTCTGTGACGTAGGGCAGTTGGTGACAGTCACTGTGTCTGTTTCCTCACCTGTGATGTGAGAGGTTGTACTAGATGATCTATGGGTCCCTTCCAGTGATGTGTGTGTTTTGCTTTGAAATTCACAGTTAGAAATCCTTAGAGTTTATACCCAGGTGGCACCACACACTCTGTGAATAAAGCATGGATTGAGTCATAAATTACAACTCTTTCCTTCCTACTGAGCTATGGAACATTCTGAGTCTATTTAAACTATAAAACATGGATATTGTGAGTGATGTTTATCAGACTTCCAAGGTTGACTAATTTCATAAAACATTTTAGGTTTCATCAGTAAAAGGTACAACCAAAGGCACTGTAACTATTTTGCCTCAATGAAGCCTGTATAGATAATTTAAAAAAATAAAAATAGTTTTAAAAAGGAAAACTATTATAACCATATTGAAGAGGGACATTCATACAGGTCACAACTAATACTAGTTTGTGATTATCTTTATGTAGGTTGATGTCTAGTTACAAACTCACCTGAGACACAAGCTGTAGAAGTCAACCAAACCAATATTGGGAGTGAATATAAGTGATATAAGTAAAAATAAATAAATATATATATCTAAATTTGTATACATATATACACATGCACACACACACATACGTACCAGGGATATCAAAAAAGTGTATACATTTTAAGAGATGTGATCTATGTATTATTACTGTTCAAAGTCGAGTTGAATTACTGTAGCAATGTGTAGTATGACGTTCGATCAAAAGATGGTGTTAATCAAATGAATGCTAGCGTAGCCAAGCAACAGGCAGCGGTCAAAGAAAATGGCAGAAGCACAGTTGTCATTCAAGAAGTGCAAGACCATTTTCAAGAGGTATTTTATATTTGAGAACATTGTGGAAGTACAACGACAATGGAGGTGACAGTGCAACAGAACCTCCACCACTCCTGACAATTGCACACACTTGTGATGACTTTGAGATGCATGGTCCTGTGTGTGCTGTGCACAAGGGAAGATCTCGGAAGCCTCACGCAGCAACAAGTCCTGCAGTCATTCACCATCTTCAGAAGTGTCTAGAAGCTGATGGGAACCATTTTGAGTACCTCTTGTAATTGCAGAAACCAAACGTGACTTGTATTCATCTTTTGTTATTGGTATATGTTGAATATGACAATTTTAATACAGTTTTTTTCTCTCTTTGGCATCCCTTGTATACACACATTCACCCATGCACGTGGTTACATTTGGCATATATCGGAGTTTTAGGATTTGGGAAGAAACTGGAGCCTTCCCCTAAAGCAATGTGGTGTGCAGAATGGTCACGGATCATAGAATGCAGAGACTAAGTGACTGAGCAAGTCACTTGTCCTCTGTGAACGTCAGTCTCCACCCGTGTGAAACAGGAATGGCAACAACCACCCTGTCTATCTGTTCTTCACAACTATTTAAAATAGGAAAAGCATTAATGCATTGTTTAAATGCAGTTTTTACCATTTTGAAAACTATAAGGCAGTGTAGAACCAAAGTATTGTACTGCTATATTGAGCATAAACCTCCACATAATAAACGATGTAAAGATGAAGTGAATATTCAGAATTATAAAAATGTCACAAAATATTAACCACACATAAAGAAACACTTCCTGAACTATAGTCCTTCCTATGCCTTACAAGAACCTGGATGAAATAACTTGCCTTTGAAATCCACCTTCCAAATGCTACCGTTTTTGTGGCTAGATGTTGCACAGAATGTCAAAGGCAAAAGCCAATGAGATAAAATGGAGCAAATATTACTTTACACAATGGAATGAAAGCAAAGGAAAACAGAAAAATGAGGTGATGAGGAAAATGAGACTGCTATAAATATGAAAAAAATCAAACAGGATTTAGGTTATATTTGGAGCAAGAGTAGGGTCATCAGGGGTTCTCTTCCATATTTATTCAATATGATACCTAATATCTTCTTAGACAGAAACACCTGGAGGTCTGCTCTGAGCTTTTTTAACCTGAAAGTGTGGCCCAGGACATAAAATGTTACGTTTTGATCCCATTTCAAACCCTATTCGTAGTTATAGTTCAAGACATATTGGAATAAAATGATTATCATCTTGAAAGTCCATTTTTAGTGTGTCTATGCTAAGCATGAGATTTATACTGGAGAAAAAATGAAAGCAGGTGCAAGCTTTTATAGCTGAAAGAAAATAAATTCCTAAAGTAATGAATGATCATGCTAGTATGAAATATTTAACATGGGGAAAATACCTTTCATATGTTTGGCAAAATGCTCTATAAACAATAGCTTCTACATGCAGATATGGAAACACTAACAAACATCTGTAAGCCAGAATTCATCTCAAACCTAGGGCTCCCAGCTCTCAGACCAGCGCTTCCACAATGACTGGACATATCCTTCCTTCCACAATGACTGGCCATGTCCTTCCTGAGTGTTTGAGCTTCTCTTTCACCCAATTAAACTGTAAGGTTTTTGCTATTTGAAGAAAAGACACTGAGGGAAAAATCTAATAAGCTATGTCCTTGGGAAAGGCATGTTCTCTCAGAAATATTTATTATTTTCTATTTTGTCTAGCACATTCTTTGTGGTAGGCATTGAAGACATAAGAGGAAGCAAAACAGATATAGTCCCTCTCCTCGGGGAATCTGTAGTCATCTTTAGTGCAGTAACATTTATCACAATTTGCAGAGATAGATACTTATCTGATTATTGTTTAAGGTTTAATCCTGCAGCACAACACCCCCTATCCCTTTGTTGCACTCATCAGGCAAATTCTTAGTTCTTGCCAACCCAATTTTCAGTTATTCTATATCTTCACTTGAGAAGTTGAACATGCTGGAGAATGTGGTTGCTCCCCCTCCAAATTCACAACACTTGCCAATGGCACTCAGTGCTGCCCAAAAAACCAAGCTGTATCACCCTTGCATTCTTCAACTTTCTTACTCTCCACAGTGACATTTTCATATGTTCTTGTTTCTCCTAAAGTCTATAATGCCACCCCCCTTTATACTCAGCTGGAGATCTCACCTCACTTTATTGGTTAAACACATGGATGGAAGTCATTTCCCTGTCTAAACTGTATCACTCCTACCTTCTGTCTTCTCTTCTGTTATGAGGGGAGGTACCCTTGGCCCTTCCAAGAGATCTGCTTGCTGTCCCTACCTCACATACTCTCTGGTTATCTGAAGGGATTTACTTCTGTAATTTTCATCTTTGACTAAACTCCAATTCACCCACACTTTTAGATTATTTTTGTTAGTATACAGATATGCTTTAGTCCCTCCCATCCTAAAAGCAGATGTGCAGCCGGGCTTGGTGGCTCAGCCTGTAATCCTGCACTTTGGGAGGCTGAGGTGAGTGGATTGCCTGAGCCTGCGGGTTCGAGACCCACCTGGGCAACTTGGCGAGACCTCACCTCTACAATAAATCAAAAATAGCTGGGCATGTTAGTGCGTGCCTGTAGTTCCAGCTACTTGGAAGGCTGAGGAGGAAGGATTGCTGGAGCCCAGCAGGTCAAGGTTGCGGTGGCCAGGAGCGGCCACTGCACTCCAGTCTGGGTGACAGAGTGAGACTCCAACTCAAAAAAAAAAAAAAAGCAGATGTACAAAGCATAACAAGACAACCCCTTGACTGCACGGCCACTCACAGGCATTAGTATCTATTTCCCCTCTATCCTGCTCATCGTGTCTCTTCCTCATCCCTCACCTCCCACTCACTCCTCAACATACTCTTTCCAGGAATTTGTCCTCAATCCCAAGCAACTGAAAGGCCTCCATCAACGCATTGCAACATCCCTCATTTTGCTAATGCTATGGACACGTTTCTGTGCTCATTGAACTTCATCTCTCAGCATCATTCAATCTAAATGACCCTTCCCTCCTCCTGAAAAAGCTTTGTCCTTTTCTTCCTGCATCTCTTCTGAGTGTCTTCTGTGCTGGGTGATCTTTCTAAATCTGTAACTGTCAGAATATCCAAGGTTCAGTCCCAGATGCTCCTTTTTGTTTCTATTGACATACTCTTTCCAAGTGATTTAATCTAGTCGATGGCTTTAAGTATCATTTATACTTAGGCTCTCAAATTTATAGCTCTGGTTCTGTCCTTTATGCTGAACTCCAGACTCATCTATCCAGCAACTTAATTAACATACTTAATTAAATGTTGAGAAGTGATCTCAAACTTAGCATGTCTTAAGTGGATCCCTCATTATTTCACTCCAAATGTGTTCCTCTTCCAGTTTTTCTCATGCCAGTAAATGGAACAACTCCTGACCCATTTGCTAGAGTGAAAACACAGGATTATTCCGAGTTCCTTTCTCTATCATCCCTCTCTCAAGATTCAGTGCATCTGCAAATCCTCTGGCCTCCACACCCAGAGTGCATCCTAAATTGCTCCACTTCTTATCATCTCCACTGATACAGCTCTGTTCAGGACGCCATTACCTCTCACTGGGGATACTGCAATAGCCTCCTAATTGATCTGCCTACTTTCTCCTTTGATTTTCTATACCATGGACACCACAAAACTTTTTTAAGATCTAGCAGAGGTCTGAGCAACTGCGGCATACCACTCCTCTGTTTAAAACTGTCCAAGGTCATTGTATTTAGAATAAAATCTAAAAGCATTACCAAGCCTGTGGGCTCATTTGGTTCCCATCTACCTCTTCAATTTTATGTTTTACCAGTCTCTTCTTGACTCACTACACTCTGGTCACCCTGCTCTTCAGGATATTCTTAAAAAGTCTTCTCAGGTCACATGGCTTTAGGCCTTTACATTTACTGTTCTGTATCCTGATCTCTGGCTGAATCTTTCACATGTTTTAGGACTCAGATGAAAAGTCACTTTCTCAGAGAGGAGCTTCCTGAAAACCCAATTGAAAGCAGGGCCTTCAAATCACACTCTTCAAATTTCCTTTTTAAAAAAATACTTACTTTTTTTTTTTTAACTTGTTTTGTATCTCCATCCCCTCTAGAAGGTATGGGTTGCCAAGTTGTTCAGTGTTTTTTACTGATGTCTCCTCAGAGCCTTGAACAATGCCTGGTCCATTGTACATTCTCAGATAAATGGATGTGTTGGGGAGTGGCACATTTATAAACAATGCAGTCTTTGAACTTAGCTTCCCTTCCAATCTCTGTTCCATTATTTACTAAGTTTTTGACCTGATCAATTTACTTTTGTTAGTATACAGATATGCTTTAGTCCCTCCCATCCTAAAAGCAGATGTGTAAAGTATAGCAAGACAACCCCTTGATTGCACAGCCACTCACAGGCATCAGTATCTACTTCCCCTCTAACCTGCTCATCGTGTCTGTCTTCATCCCTCACCTCCCACTCACTCAGTTACCTCAATCATGAAATGAGAATAATATCTTACAAGGCTGTAGGGATTATATAATGTATATAAATATATACATTTTATAAATACATAAAAATATATAAATTATACAAAATAAAGCTAGAGCTTGATATACAGCAAACACTTAATAGGTCTTACCATCAACATCATTATGGAAAGTCTTATCATTAATAGCATTTTTATTGCAGACATTTTAGCAATGTATTACAAGTGTTCTTTCTATTACTAATTTTGTGAATTATTTATGTATACAATAACAACACCTTAATGTATTTATGAGTTTTAAAATATTTTGCTGTGTGCTTAATAACATGCTGGAGTAAACAGCCCCCATCCCTCCAGAAAACCATTTGTTCGGCATTGATAAGGGAAGTCAATCGATTAAGCTTGTTTTACATGTTGGAGAACTGCTTATTTCACATTTAGACTACATATCGTCTATAAAATCAGGATTGCTCATATAGTATTGTAAGTGCTTAAATATGTAAAACCAAGAAAATGAAGATTTGAGAATCGGACTTCATGTCAACACAGTGCTTGCAGAATGAAAGCGAGACCCTTCTGTTGTCTGGCAGGATGCTGACATCTGCAGGGTTGGGGAAGATGCTGGGATATGAGCTTGCCACCATACCACGTCATGCATATTGGGCAGGATGTCACTGCACAGGCAACAAAATATTCTCTAAACAGAAGAGACTGGAATCCTCAGCGACCCCGAGCACTGCATGTGTTTCACTTAGGTACCTGCCTTCCCCGGATTCCACAGAGGGCCATATTCATGACATTGTGGAGTGAAGCTTTCTTCCCACTCTCTCACCAGAACATGAAACAGGAATTAACACACTGGCAGGCACTTTGTCTCCAGTTTGATGGACAAATAAGAAGAGGCCTTTCCACCCATTAATGTAAATGAAATCCTGTCACTTAGAGTACTTACACAAAGATGACAGCAGCCTTTCTGTTAATAAATGCCTGGTAGGAAAATAATTGCATCTGTAGTTGACTGTTTATCTTTCAATAAATGTAGGCCAGTGGGTATTTTTAAACAAATCTATTGTACACAAATTTTCAAACCCCAACAACTTTCCCCCTCATCTCTATTAATCCAGAAAGTAACTTGTACATTCTTGCCTTTTAAGAGTGGTTTTAGAGCACTGTGGCCAAAGCTTTTTAAATATGTATCACAATGTGATTTAGCAGGCCAGAATTGACCCCCATGAGTTATTTGGTTCACCAGCAAAATGAATTCTGATTTTATTGTTTGAACTTTCTGAAATAGCAAACTGATTAGATTGGGATTTGTTCCTCAAAATCCTAGGTGGCCATTTAAAAGAGAGTCATGCTTAGGAGGATTATATGAAGTATGTAAAATGTTTCTATAATATATTTATAGTACATTTGTAAAAGAGGAAGCAGAATTAGAGCAGTATAAGCAGTATAATCTTAATGCAGTTTAAGAAATGATTGTGTATATTTGAACACACACATGTATACACACACAATTGGAATCTCTGAGTAGTGAGGTCAGAGATTTTTTAAATTAATACTTTCTTAATTTTATATGGTGAGCATGTATTACTATTATAATAAAAACATTCTTAAAATATTATCTTAAAAGGCACACTTATAGGAATTGTTATAAAAACCTATGCAGGAATAAAATTACTATTATTATTATAGCCACAACTGCTATTCATATTTTTTAAACTATGAGTCTCAAATCATAATTTAGAATGGTAGATACCAAGCTAATTTATGCTGTGGGAAAATGCATATGTAAATCACTAAACAGATAGAAATATGATAAGTAGGCCTCAAGCATACTTCTAAAATATGGTTAAATACAGAATAAGTACGAAATGTTCATTCATTCCAGTAAAGCACTAAATATGTTTGAGGATATAAATTTTTATCCCTGAGAATATGAAACTCCTAAATTTTAGGCCGATATGGGGGTGTTGGAAAATTAATGCCCTCCAAGAATTAAACTGTAACGTTAACTTTCCAAGATTGAAACTGTAATGCTAGCTTTTATTAGAGTGAATTCTTCCCATTTATATTTCTCAATGAAGACATATATTTCAACAGATATAAATATGAAAATACTTTTACACAAAAAACACAGAATAAAATTTGGTCTTTCCAGAAAAATTGAGTTAAACAAGTTAAACTCATGTTTGCCGAGCATCTACAATGACTGTGCCATGGTTACTCTCTAAAGGAGGAGATACTGTGCGTCTTCCCGAGACATGAGCTTGGGACATGTCTTACTGGGACATGAGCCTGGGAGGCCATATATATGCTAGGGCCAGTCTGAAATGTCAACTCAAGGATCCATTGTGGAAATGGGTAGCTTTTCCTACAGAATAAACTTTTGTACAGAATCTCCTTCCAGTAACATTGTACAGAGCAGATAAATTACTGATTTTGTTTCTGCCTTCTGTCATCTACCCCAGAGGATGTTTTTAAGGCAATTCCAGACTCCTAGAACAAAAACATAATGGCAGGCAGGATGTCCTGGCTCTACAGGGTTTCCAAAATAAACCCCTAATGATTGAATCCCTTATCATGATCATGCGACACTCATTTATTGACTGCTTTCAAGTATATGTGAATGTGTGGAGGAACAAAGCCTTTTCTTCTGAGCAAACTTCACTACAAGATCACTTGAGAATCCTAGACTGAAGGGAAGTCTTGTTGTTGCTGTGTAATTGCAGAGGACACTTGGAGGAAGCGAGGTCAAACACTCTTTGCACCTTTCTCATATACCTGGTTCAACCTAAAAACTAGGGTTATTCACATTCAGTTTATAAAGTTAGTTCAGAGATGATGGGAAGAAAAAGTTATTCCATTGTACAGGTACTGCAAGGAGATTTTAGGGTCATTATAATGTCAAAGATGCAAGTTTTATTTTTTATTTTTATTTTTTAGATTGGAAAATATAGTTTATTTGGAACGTAAATTGGAGAGAGAGAAAGAGAGGAGATTCACCTCCCCATGGTAGGGGAGGAGGCTAAAGTTTAGAAAAACATGACAGTCATAGCTCAAAGAGTCGCATGACCTGGTCAGTGCTTAACAAAAACAATGGCCCAAGTTTTAATATTTTATTTAGAATTTTTGCATCTTTATTCAGCAGTAGAAAATTGTCTATAATTATAGTCTACAATGTCCCTAATTGTATTATTATTAGGTTTTAGTATTAAAGTTGGTCTAAGATCATAAATTTATTGGTCAGTTTTCTGTATCTTTCTATACACTGAAATTGTTTAAATAACATAGAAACTCTAATAAAACTATCTAAATACAAAAAATATTCAGATGCAAAAGTTCTTGTGCCTGAAATCTTTTTAATGATGAATTTTAAAATTTGCTCAACAATTCTATTGATGATTATTGATACATATTTTTAAATTTTGGGTAGTTTTTATTTGAAAGAAATTGCTCCTTCCTCTAGATTTGATTGCCAAATAATTATACATAACACTTTATTACTTTATTATTATTTGTCAATTCTCTTCTGCATCTGAAGTTACAGTTCCATTTTCATTCTTATAGAATTTATGTTTGCTTCCTCCTTTTTTTGAGATTTTGTGATAATTTTATATATTTATTGATATTTTCTTTTCAAATATCACTTTTGTTTTACTTTTTCTTTTCTTTTAGGTTATTCCCAAAACCAGCCTTCCTGATGGCCAGTGGAAGTGGGCATGAGTCATAGCCCAGCACAGCGCCCAGCCCAGGTGGCCTTCCCTTCTCTGGGAACCCAGAGCTGTCTTCAGAATCTTCACGTTTTGTTGAAAACACCTTCTCTTTCTCCCTTCTATCTTCCCCCATCTCTCATTCTTAACCTTCTACTTGGATGCTCTTTCTATTTCTTTCTTGTTAACATCTTTTTTTTCCCCCAGGCAGAAGCTTTCCCAACATACAGAATCATTTAAATATACATGTGCAGAGAGCTCCAGATGCCTGTAAAATAGATTCCAGGCTTCCTGGCTTCTGCAAAGGGACAATGACTGCAGAGGGCATCAAAGAGTCAGAGCCAACAATGCAAGATGGCCACTACTCATGAGTCTGGAGAAGCAGCCGCCCCTCAGGAGTACTGCATCCAGGATCTGTGCCTTCCCTAGGAGATTCAGGTTCTAGGATCGTGCTCCCATTATTTTTCTGCCATATTCAAAAATTAACTCTTATTTAAGGGCTTGTTCACTAAATTTCCTTCTTACTATCTGCTTAAAAGATTAGAGAAGCACATAGAATCACACTTAAGAAAACAAATACTAAGTTTTACAGTCATATTCATCTGCCTCCAGACTTTTTAAAAAGTTGTCTTTCAGGACTCATATCTTAGTGGCTTAGACCAGATCACCTGAGGCTTGAAGTTTAGTGAGAAAATTACCAGGCCGATTGCAAATGGGGAGAAAGGTTCAAATTTAGGCACCTGGCTTTGGGTAATTCCATTATCCAAATGTTTAACCGGACACTTATGTGTGTGACCAAGACAAACCATCATCTTTTTTAAAAAAATTAATGGAAGAAGATAAGTAATATACTCTTATTTAGTGACGAAGGGAGAAACTCTCTGTTTTTACAGGCTTTGGAGACAAAGGATTCTTGTCTTCAGTTATTGGCAATTTTGAACAAAAAGCACTCATTAGAAAGCATGCTAGGTGTGTGATTTATTGTGATTTCTAGTGACATAAGAGAGCTCAAACAGAACAGTATTTGAAAAGCCCCACATGAGACAGTCTATGACTCTGGATTATGAACACTAAGAAGAGGTGAATTTTCTTGCCATCTGCAACAGACCTCAACCCTTCAGTGTGTCCCCAGAAGTCAGGTGACAGTTCTCTAGGCTAGAAAGCCATCCAAGGCGACATGGAAACTCGCACATGAGGGTCCTGTGTTGCAGTGCTGTCCCTTGATATCCACGATTTGACAGAAAAGGATATGGCAGGCAGCAGAAAGGTGCCGAGGGGTAGCCAGATGCTGGGGTGTGAGGCGGAGCCATTGGGCAGTGAGGGCCATGTGTCATGGGCTGACAGCAGAGGGAGCGTCGGGCTGCCCTGCGAGCAAGCCCAGGCCCGTCTTAGGAAACATGCTTTTTGTTAGGACTTTCCATGTCTGGAGGGAGCGATAGCCTTTCTTGCTTGAATGTGCTACTGCTGTGAGGATCCAGTAAAAGGTCTTCTCAGGGTTTGTTTGAAAAGGTCAGCCCAGGAACTACTGACCCCAAGACTTCGGTCTGACAGTCTCAGAATCTTTCTTGTCACTTCCAGCCTCCTGTGCTTTTCTGAAAACAAAACCCTCTGCCACCTGCCGTCTGTTATTCCATCAGCGAGCAACATGCACTCTCCTCGGCTGATATTTCAATTTATTTGTGGTTAGATGTGCAGTAATCCCCTGACTGAAGCCGAGGAAGCAGTTTAAAGATTTAAAACAAAACAAAGCCAGTGCTTCAAACGCCTCTTCATGCAAAGCTCACCAGACATGGCAACGTGGCTAATTCTCACCCACACAAAAGGGAAACGAAGACACGCAGATGGCCAGTGCCTGCCCTCTGCAGAGGGAGAGGCAGGGCTGGCTCCAAGTAGCACATAATTATCCAGGCCCTTTGTAAACCAAGTTGTACCACTTCTCCTGTGAGCATCCACAAAGGCAGCACACACACTGGCTATTAGCTCCGTCTTTGTCTAGGGATTCTGCTAATGCCCTTTCTTCATCTAAGTTTGTGTCGCCTTGTTCTCACATTTGACACCAACTGAAACAGCCTTGCAGAACCTTTGTTTCTTTTTCTTCAAAATGTGTATTCCTCAATGAGGTTTCATCTTAATCTCCTCTTTTCAAAGGGATATGAATTGAACACGCAGAAAATCAGCCTAACAGGACCGATTATCAATTTCCATTTCCTTTCAGTGTCTGTGCAACCACGGGCCACCTAGACAGCTTTCCTTGAAGACAAAGCATGTGTGAAAGGGACAACTTTATTTTATACACCAGCCTCTTAGTGGACAACAGACTCATCGCCCACAATAAATCCTTGCTCTGACCCTTTATATAATGTACAGCTGAGTGAAAAAGGAAATCAATGTTGCGATTTTAATTTAGCACTTTCATTCTGTTAATTTATCTAAAAAATCCTGTGCCATGACTTTCCCTTGTCAAAACAGCCAACTCCTGTCGAAGTGGACAGGTGAAACTGCTCTGAGTTTCTCCTGCCAAGTCCCTGTTTTTAGTAGTGTGGCTGTAAAAACCACAGGTCACATACTGAGGCCTCCACGGCTTTCTTGTGAGGGCAAAGTTCCTATTGAAAGCAAAGTGAGCTCAGCAAGTTGGGGAAATAAATAAGCAGGGTCTCGAGGGAGAAAAGAACCTGGGTCCACATTGTATACTAGCTTTGGTAAAGATGCTTGTGAAACAAGAACGTGGAATGCCAGGTGTCTGTGGTGTGTACTGATAGTGGAGTCCGACCATATTAGTCAACGAGGGATCTCAAATCGTGATCAGTCCCTGGGAGAAGGAATGTACAACACTGTTTTTGGTCAGGGCATCCTGAAATAACTCTGGTTTCACTGTGTTCTCTTTGTGTTTCAGAACCTGAGAATAAGTCACAGATGGCAACGTACTTCACTCTGGAAATGCTGGTGTCACACAGGAACGAGGCCAACCCAACACTGCATTGCACTGGTGCCCTCATGAGGGACAGAAGGCGAGGGGTGAAGCCCATGAAGAGGAAACTGCCGCCTTTTTAACAGGAATCTCATGGCAAAATATTGTCTCTTCAAGTCTTGGCTCAAATATCTTCTTAGTGTGACCTTTCCTACACATTACATCTACGTGGAAATTCTAACCTACATCCATTATATCTTAGCCAACCCTGCAGTCCTTTCATGCCTGTATTCCTCCCAGCACTTACGACTTTCAACCACACTTTATAATTTACTTATTTTGTTATTATCTATTTCCATTCCAATGAAATGTAAACATCCCAACTATTCACTAAACTATCCTGAGTTTGAGACAGTTTTTGACATATTTTAGGGGTTCAAAAATATGAATCTCAGAGAATTATTATAAAGTCACTTGTGGCCAGTTATTTCTTGGGTGCAGGAATGGTAGCACAGTACAGGTTGAGTACAACATGTAATGACTGTGTTGGAAAGAATACTACCTCTTGTTCTCAGAATTCTCGTGTGAACGCTACAAGATCCAAACCCGATACAAGAGAGGGAGCTTCAATTTTTATACCCAGAGCAAAGAATTAGCCCAAGTGTAGGCTTATAAATAGAATTAGATCCTGGGACTTCTGCATAGCTAAGATAGCCCTAACTGGTTTGGGTATGAAGTACGGCTTCAGCTATTAGCCCTGCATGCTTTAAGCACAGTAGTTCCATGAGGGCTATTATAGCATATGTACTATGCTTGGCACCGCAAGAGAGATTGTGCCCTGGCCTGGGTCTGGAAGGACATTGTGATCCAGGGAAGGTATCATACACGTCTCAAGTCCAGTGCAGGGCATGGAGTATGCCACCATGGGGGATCAGGAAGCATTTTTCCAAAGACCATCTTGAAGGATGGTGATGTTTTTCAGTCACAGAGATGAGAGAAATGGCTCTCAAGGCAATGGGAACAGTGATCGGTGATGCAGAATGCATTGGAGAGATAGCAGTTAGCCTCATGTAGTTCACCTCCCCTGTGGATGCTTACTGGAGGAAGGCTGAAAAGGAAGACAATTCTAGAAAGACAGGGGACTCATTTGTGGGAGGTCGGCTTTTAATGCTGTTCTTTTACTGGGAACTACTTAGCTTTTAAGGTGAAGCCAGACTTCATTCAGAAGCCCATGCTGTAGGCAGTGTGTTTTGTTTTATGTTGTGTTTGTGGCAGTGATGGGGGTAGAGGCAAATATAATTAGTGAAGTAAATCAGTATTTAGAAGTGCTGGGTCATAAAGCCTAATAACTATGGAATCCATCCAATTTCTAATCTTCAAGAAATTAAAGGAGACTGTTCTAGAATAAAGTCATGTATTTGTTTTTCGAAGACCTCCCAACAGAGATTTTGCCATGTTCTCTTCATTCTTTCCAGTATTCTTTTCTTTTTTTTTTTGAGTTGGAGTCTCACTCTGTCGCCCAGACTGGAGTGCAGTGGCCGCTTCCGGCTACCGCAGACTCGAACTGCTAGGGCTCCAGCGATCCTTCCGCCTCAACCTTCCAAGTAGCTGGAACTACAGGTGCGCACTACCATGCCTGGCTAATTTTTTTATTTATTCATTGTGGAGATGAGGTCATGCCAAGTTGCCCAGGCGGGTCTCGAACCCGCAGGCTCAGGCAATCCACTCACCTCAGCTTCCCAAAGGCGCGGGATTACAGGCTGAGCCACCGAGCCCGGCATTTTCCAGTATTCTTAACCCAGATGGTTAAGAGTTCTTCAAACCCAACCTCTTTGCCTTAATTATAACCAATTTTATCTTATTTTAGCCTATATGTACACAGAAGATTGCCAGATGGCATTGCCAAAAGTCAGCCTGCTACATTCCTGAAATAGTCCACTGTTCTTTTAAAAGAGATTGCTTTACTCTTTCCTTCTATCACTTATCTTATTCCTTTAGTTAAAAGCAAAAACAAAAACGTGTCTCTTACTTGTTGCTATCTGAATATGGATAATAAACTTTGTCAATTTCTTTACATTTCTTTCTGAATACTGGCAATAAAATGTATGTTGACCTAAGAAGAATACAACTATTGTAGAGACTAGTGGATGATCATTTCATAACTCTTGTGTCATTGACTTTTTATTTCTCAATTGCACTGCTTTGATTAGTCAAATTAAATATAAGCTTGCCTATACCCTCAGAATATTTTCTTCTGTACTTGGACCTTGTTAAATCAGACTGCCCTCTATTATAATGTCTTCAAAGTAATGTTAACTACCATATGGCCAGGGGATAGGAAAACATGATCCTGACACATTTATCTAAGTTTTAAAGGCAAAATCCCAGTTTTCAGTTGATGAAACATAGTATGAAACTTCTAATGCTAACCATAACATCACAGGTCCTCATTTGAATTCTTAAAATTGGGAATTTTACATAGAAAAAGATATATTTACTCCACATATCACTCAGCACTGAGATAAATACACAAAAAGTTTACCACATTTCTTGTAGACAAAATTTACATTTGCTATTTATTTTGTTTCCAAAATTAAGATTGGATTTAACCAGTTCATTGAGACTTGGTCCTTTATCATCCTCTGAAATTGCTACTATCAAATAAATTTAAGAAAACAAGAAAAAAAATCCATCTGAGTAGGGTTTGAAATATAGTACCTTCAATAGCCCAGAGGACTCTGCTACTTTCGAATCTGATAAACAAAGTAAATATATGAAGAAAAATATGTGTTTCTTGGCATCACATTTATATACTAGCTTACTTATGAAATTTTTCTTTATTGTTCCTTGGAATGTAAGAAAATCAACAATATAGATGCTTCAAAAACAGATGAGAACGTTTATTAACCAAAAAGCTACACCTAAACCATACACATGGCTGCACATCAACATTTACTCTCAGTTTTAATTCTCCTATTCATCTTTCCCTAATTTATCTATTTTATATTCCACCTAATCTTTAAAAGATTTTTTTTTTTTTGTTAGCTTCATCATAACCTCCTAAGTATCTAATTTCCTATTCAGCCACTGCAGTGTTTGAGCAGACACCTTTATTGAGTTATCAGAAGACTGTGCAGGTTCCGAGCCTTGCGGCACACAGAAGCAGGCTGGGTGACTCGGGTCAATGTGCAATAACGAATCTGGGTCCCTGCCAAATATGGGCTGCCATGTGAAGCTCCATCCCTGCATTTCAAGTTGTGATGGAGTCTCTCTAATTTCACTTTTCTTTGGATTTTGCTTCATTAAACAACTTTGGAAGAAGTATCTTACACTCTCAATTTTTACATGACAGACGTTGATTAATTGGTGGATTTGTGACTTGGAATGACACAAAACCTGATCTGTAGGAACAGGAGGAAATTTCATAATGAACTTCTTCCTGATCACTTTACCAAAACAAATGCCCTCCACTCCCGACCTGTTTCAAATAGCGCATATTTCTGACATTTTAATGTGTCACCAGTTTGACCAGACAGATTTTAGTTTTTAATGCAATAATTCTCCTATCTCTTAGGGTATTTATTTCGTAAGACTTTGTTATGAGAAAAGGCAAGCAGATGTGTCAGCTGGGTTACAATACTCTGACAAGAGAACTTTAGTGAGTTTTCTGAGTAATTTTTAAAACATGGAGATGCACAGTTTCCCAAAAGACAGCCCAGTGAAACCAAAGGACCATGCTTAATCCAGGCAGATTCAGTAGGTCAGTGTCCACATCATAACATGTGCTTTGTATTTTATATTATTTCTTTTGGCCTGTTTCAGTGTATACCAAGGTTGGAAGAATGTAGCCTCTGCTGTCCCCTTGGAATTGATCCCTCCCATTTGGCTAGCTGTTAGGGACAAAAGGTTTGGTTTCAATGGAACAAGTCCACTGAGAAAAGAAAAGTTAGACACTTCTAAAATGTCCCTGAGTCTTTGTGCATCCTTGATGATCTATCTCACCCCAAATATCTGTGCATCCAGAGTGAATGGTTTATCTGATCTCCTCATAATGGTTTTCTGAATGACTTTTGCTTTATAAATTTAAGAAAGTCACTTTTTTTCCTGCTAAACAAAGGAACCATAAATGTTCTCTAAAGACCTGTGGGCCAGTTAGAGAGTACTTTCTTTTCCTAATGGTTGAGAGAGAAAACTACAGGTTCACCCTGAACGACATCTGGAGGAAATGAACTGGCAAAGTGAAACTGCAGCCTCTATAACCTTTTTTTAGAAAGTCAATTTGATTTTCAGACCTTTAAAAAGGCGTCTTTTATAATAAATTCACTAGTAGGAAAGAAATAAGCCACATATTTTTTGGAAGTAATAGCAGTTTCAGGATCTTGGCAACTAGGTGATCAGAAAGGAGGAAATATTTTTAAATAACCACCATTTTTTCTTTTTTTTCCTTTTTTACTAAGGTGAGGACTACTTGTTAGTGAATGAAAACTGAACATGTATAATCAAGTCCCCTGTTTATGTGGATGAATCTTGTATCAAAAGACTGTCTTGATAACTTGAGATCATTTTTCTCAGCAAACAAACCAAAATAGTGTTACATTTTAGACATTCTGACTTTTTGTCACTTATATGAAACAGCTCATTTGTTGTAGACAATAGAGTTCAGTAAAACTTCAGACCGCCTACATAAGTATGAGAAAGGAATTCCAGGACTTATAATTATTATAAATATGCTCAACACTTGCAAAGGCCTAGGATACAAGAAACCCAATTTACTGAACAGGCCAGAAAAAACCATGACAAGCAGTGGCTGTGGTCTGAATGTCTGTCCTCTAAAATTCCAAAATTGAAATCCTAATTCAAAGTGATGGCATTAGGAGGCAGGGTGATCAACTAGGTCATGAGGATTGCATTTTCATAAGTGGGATTAATGCTCTTGGTAAGGAGACTTTAGAAAGACTCCTTCCTTCCACAATTTGGGTTATAGTGGGAAAATGACTGCTTATGAACCAGGAATCAGCCCTTCACCAGACACCGAGCCTGCTAGCACCTGTATCTTGAAGTAAATGTCTGTTGTTCATAAGCTACCCGGTTTATAGTACTTTGATACAGCTAGTAGTCTAAATGAACTGAGGCAGCAATTAAATAAATTATCTTCATATAAATGGGTGCTTTTAGGATACTTGGAAATAGTTAACTCTGTGTGGTTGAGAAATAATTTGTATCACTTCTTTCTTTTGAGACTATTGATAGCTTAGTACAAAAAGTAGTGATGAAAGCAATTCTTTGGGGATGAATAGTGCAATGATCAACTAATAGCCTTGGCCTTTCTGACTTGTCGTAGATCTCTCAGTTTTCAGGAAGAAAGTGGGTGAAGCTTTCTGTTTATGCAAGGCTCTTTCCAGAGCTGGGGTATTAAGCACTAAACAGTCAAAGAAGCTGGGCAGCGGCCGTCTCTCTGCCTTTTGTACAAGGCTACAAACTGATTCAGTTTGGGGATATCTTCTCTCTAGGTCCCTACCTCTAAACAGAAATATCTGCCAGAACTTCCAATGGTGAGTATCTCATCCCAACAGTTTCTCAATTGCCTATAGACTATCAAGCATTTCTCTATAGATGTCTAGTCAAAAACTCTTGACAAAACAAGTGCTTGCTTTGACTTGCCTCCCTGCCCCTGGTTCACTTGTCCACACTCAAACTCCTGCTAAACCAAATTCTGTGGCGACCCCAGATGCCTGGTACAGGTCACTCCCCTTGTCTATGCTTGCACACTCTTAACCTTATATGCTCTTCTTCCAACATTAATCCAGTGAATCCGTACTACTTCCTAGGTCTTACCTTGCTGTATCCTCCTCCAAGAAGCACTTCCTGCTGAAACTCACTCCCATCACATCCAGGATTAATTCCCTCCTTGTATTTTCTACACTGTCTGACTTTCCCAGGTTTAGTTCCCTGAAGGGCAAGGACAGAACCTTGAAGTCTCCTTAGCATACTATCTGTCCCGTGGAAGTGTTCAAGTATTACATGTTAGCTGAGTACATCAGCAGGTGAGTGAGTAGTTAAAATTTCATCTTTTCTTTAATATGTTGCCTGCACGTGATTTCCCTATTTCAAAGCTTTTTAATTCCCTCTGAACAGCACCTTGACATTTTCTCAAATATTATGGTTTCTTTGGGACTTTTCTACTTTGCCGTCCTGGACAGTCATTCATTCCTTCAACAAGTATTTTTGAGTTTTGTTTACGTATGAGATACTTTGCAAGGCTGTCCGAAGAACCCAAAGAGAAATAATACTTGGATGTTGCCCACCAGGGGCTTGCACTCTGATAGGAAAGAGAAGATGGGCATAAAGAACACTGACAACAATGGGAAAATGCCAAGAAGGAAAATGACGCATCAAACTGTAGGGGTAAGACAGGCCTTCGTGAACATGCACAAGGCCTAAGCATGTGCCAAAACTGGACTTTACTGCATCAAGAGAAAAGATGCTCCAAGCATGAGGGCGCATGTGATGAAACAGGAAAATCCCAGAGAAAATCTGATGTGTGTATGAAGAAGGGTAACCACACCAATGGTGTGCTCAGAAAGAGCCTAGGCCCAGGAGGTGGAGGATCAAGTGTCAGTGTAAATGTCAGGGTAATGGCAGGCCACAGAGTTAGATTTCTGTGCAGAGTTGCATCTGTCTCATTGGCTGACTCAGGCTCCATCTTCCTACAGTGTTTCTGTACCTAATTCTTTTTTTCTGTGAAGCTACAGAAAGACCTCTTATCTCATTCCAGGTTCTTTTCCTTATAATTTTATGACATTCTACATAATTCTGGAAAGTCCAGTTTGAAGGCTGCTAGAAAGGTCATTGTCAACCTGTTTTCCCCATCCTCATTAACCGCTATTGCTCAAAATCCCAATAATTGGCTTCTACAGAAATTTCTTACTGGCATCTTTCCAATACCAATTTACCTGCTACAGATTTTGCTGGTTTTTTTGAAACGCTTGACACCAACTTTTCCATATCTGGAGCCATTTCCTCACCTTACAGCTCTCTGCATTATCTCTTTTTTGAAGCATCAACTCACAGCCAAGCTCCCTGGACAACTTCTTGGATTATGGGGAAAAAATGTATCAGACAGAGGCCATTAGCCCCCATATGTGGTGCTCTGTAATGCAATAATAAACCATGTATGTGTCACTGATCATGCATGAACCAAGCATGCAGCAGTAGGCATTCAATACATGCTTAACAAATGAATGGAATCATGAGCATTAGTTCATTTTAGACATTCTGTGTTGACAATTACATTCCTGTGTTGACAATGAATTTTTATTTCTATATTCCTTGACCACTTTCTCTGGTACAGGCACTAAGTCAATTCTAATTAAATGAATGTGTTAATCCCTTCAGTAAAAGGAATGCATGTAGAAAAATCCCAAGGAAGTACAAAAAATAATAAATTTTCTCACCTTGAAATATGTAGAGCATCATAAATGGGATTTAGGCTACTACAGAAACATACATATCCTTCCGCTCTCCCTTACTGGTGCCTGGCTCACACACTTTCAATCAAGTATAGTCGTTGCTGATTTCTTTAAAAAATCTGACCCAAAAGACTTCACATCTTTGATGTAAAAAAGGAGTTCTGGGTTTTTATGACTTGCACAAACAAACAGAACCTGAATGTGGTTAGAGTTACCGGTGCCTAATATTTTAATTCCATTGTTCAATAATTCCCATTCCTTTGCATTATTTTTGCTTTATTATACTCTTATAATACTCTCAAATATATCTATAAAACTTTACAGCCCTTTTCCAATGGCATATGGTGTGTGTTCTGAAGAGAAACATGTTTATGAGCTGAAAGATGGGAAGAAAATGTAAAGTGCTCTTGTGGGACTTGGGAGGGGTTGTGGCCGCCTGCGTGGCAGGAACGCTGCAGTATTTCAGAATCTCACAACCTGAACTGGAGTCTTTCTATTTCAACAATGAGCAGAAGTCTGGGTATGTGCTAGGTCAACTTTGAGGCTATGAGGGTATTTTTTTTTCTTTTTACTTTCCCGCTGAAGATTAAAGTCAGTCATTCCTGAAAGAATATTTTAATCCTGTATGCTGTAGAATAATATCAGTTTGGGCAGGGAGGACAGAGGAGTGACAGAAAACACCATGTTACCTTCCCTCCCACCAAAGCCCACCTAGACTTTGTCCAGGTCAGAGTTTGCAATGTTGTTCCTTGGGGGTACTTGTACTTCCATAATTATTCTTGGAAACCTACAAATACTCGTTCTGAAAAGACCTGATGGGTTCCTAAAACAGTCATTTGTTGAGTCCTGTTTTCAGCTGCCTGCAGTACTCCCTCTGCCTTCCTTATCACAGTTGTTGATCTAATTATCACACAGATACACAGACTAGAAGCCTTAGTGGCTCTCAGGCTTCTTTCTCACTGCCTCTTGTTGGTTGCCAGGTGCACTCATGCCTTTCTCCTTTCTCTCCTACCCATGCTGCCGCTCACCGTCTCTTCCCAGATCAAGGCCTATTTCTGTGGGTAGTCAATCTCTTCTGACTCTACCCTTTTCTATTCAAATTACTCTCCAGCATGGCACCCATGCTATTCCTTTGAGAAAGGCATTAGCTATTTAGCCTTTAACAGCCAATTAAATAAGCAACAACCCCTTTCCTCCTGTCTAGTAAGTCCCTGGTTGTTTGCTTACAATCAGCATCGGCTCACAGCCTTGGCCTAGCTCGCCCTTGCAGCCCCTGTCCCCGTGTGAACAGCACTGGATGCCTGCATGGTCTCCTGCACTTTTGCTTAATCCTAAATTCTCCCGATCTTTTTCACCTTCTGAGATGGCCCTTCTGCCAAACTGTGATTCAGAGCTCCTAGATGTGCACCTGGATTTCTCCCATTAGAAACCATCTATCTTCTCTGCACTCAGATATCACCACGGTTGCATCCTACTGTAGCATTTTATTCTGCTTTTTAATTTATTTTTTTAATTTTTAAAGACTTTTTATTTTAAAGATGTAGGGTATAATACAGAGTTGGGTGTACAAATGTCCATTATGTAGGTGCCCTTGTTGATGAGGTGTGCCCCACCCCCCAGCAGTTTCCCACTGCTGCCAGTCCTTTTTTTATAGTATTATGTTCATTGTTCAAGATCCACTTATGAGTGAGAACATGTGATACTCAGTTCTTTGTTTCTGTGATAGATCACTCATTATTCTGTTTTTTATTGTAATTTGTAATTTTGATTTCTGTCGCATCCAGTGACTTTAAGTTGTATCTTCGCATCATCTTCATTCAACAGTGTGTTTGAAACAGAACCAGGAATGTCTTTGTACAGAACATCGGTTCTACTCACGAGCAGTCTCCTGGTCCACATCCTGACATTTCTAAATGCCCAGTTTTCCCTGTAGATAGTCTATTAACAGGTAAAATTAAAAGGTATGGCTCCATCATTAGTCAGCAAAATGGGAACGCTTCACTGCAGGTCAGAGAGGGCACTCTCGCGTGCTGTCTGCCATGCAGTACTGATCAAACATAGAGATGGAAATAAAATATTTAAGGAGCATAGTCCCAAGGATCCACTCTTCTGGGCTTTCTTAACTTCACTCCTAGGTGATGTCAGTTTAAACTCAATCTTTAGAGATCTGCTTAGCTGGATGGTCCTTTGTAAAATTCTTGCTACTGTCAACAGTGAAAAAGTCCAGTGTAAAAGGTTGCATTATGAAGCCTGCTGCTGCATTTCTATCAGAGATGTGGTTCTAGAACAAAATATTTTCCTTCTAAGTACATAGCAAACATTTTTCAAGTGATTCCTACCAGAAGAGTTCTGTTTTACTTCTGTGTTTACACCTGCAGATCCTGGCAAATTTTAATGATGGCTCCACTTTTTGCTTTAGTTGCTTTAGTTGCTCAGAGACTGATTTTCGACTTCCCATGATTAGGGATCTAATCCCTGCTCTGATACACACTTAACTGACCACTGACATATACTTAGCTAGTAACTCCATTCCATCCTCATTTTATTTTTTTCACTCTAATTTCTACTCTCTGATTTCCTTTCCTCTCTCTCTCTCTCTCATCATTTATCTATCTAACCTCTATTTTCTATCTATCCAGTTATTATGTATTTATTGAAAATTATTATAAGGAGTTTTAAATACAAACAGGGTTTGGGAATAAACACTCCATCTTTAAAATAAAAAAATTAAATAAACATTCTAGGAAGTTCTATTTCCTATAAAGTAAGAAAGCACTTTACGCGCAGAAAGTACTCAAGGACATCCTCAATGAATGTAAATAACTTCAAATCACTAAAAAACACCAAAAGGAAAGGGAGGAACCATGGGCCAGAGGTCAGGAATCACTGTAAGGAACCCAAACAGCTCTCAGTCAAAGCTGAACAGACTAATTGGAACTTGTCCTTATTAACTTTTATTACACCTGTACATTCATCCTTAGTGGGTCATATTTAATCTTTTGGCTTTTGGTAGAAAGAGTGAGGCAACACATGCAATATCATTCCCTCCTGTAATCCTCAGATAAAGGATCTAAAAGAGAATGGTCCTTTCATGCATGGAATAATACCCAGGCACCTCTGCATCAGCTGACTCTGCTAGAGAGCAGTCACAAAGGGGCACTGATGTCTCTCTTGCCTCCACCCGAGAAAGGTTAGTGCTGAGGAAGAAGGTCAAGGAGCATGGGGTGCTGGTTCCACTTGGTGTCAGAGCAGGATGACTGAAATACACCAAGAAGGTCAGGGACAGTGGAAGCTGGAGAGAAGGCTGTATGTGCATGTGAATGTTTATGGGATCTGAAGAGGCCTGCGCACAAATGTCGTAGGAATCAGCACAGAGGTGACATCAAGGGGCTCCCGCAGAGGGTTCTAGGAGTGGCTCCTGAAGAGGAACACTGCAGCGGGCCAAAACGGCCAGGTTCTGACTGAGGGAAGTCTGTGAGCAGAGTTTCCCATGTTGGCAATGAGGACAAGATCACTTAAATACAGATAGTTTCAGTTTCAAGGGTTACCATTTTTTATACAATATAACTTTTTTTGTCACTTATTTTCCTTTACCTAAATGATTGTTACATGAAGATGCACGGTTGCTAAGGTACCTACACTTTAAAATATGTCTAAAAATATTTCTGTGATGGTCACAATTACCGAATTATTAAAAGTGAACATAACTAAAATTGTGAGGGACACAGGGGAAGAAGCCCAGAAAACTGTTGATTAAAAAAAAGCAAAAACAAACCACCAATAGATACTTTTAAAAACACATATAAACTATGTAATTCCTTTATTATTCTCATCGGGAACTTCTTCCATCTCAGCATTCTTTAGGCCAATTAGTCAGATCACTGCTAATGTTCTCATCAGCAGAAATGTCATGACTGAGGTTAATACTTCAGCACCGCACAAGAACTAATACTAATAATAAAATTTATAATACTAAATTCTTTTCCTTAAGTGATACATAAATGCCTCTATAGACAACAGAAAGCCATATCTAACACTAATCTGTCCTGCTCCACAGTCATTAGCTTGGCTACAGTGCAATCTACTAGGACAGGACATGGTGAGATGGAGGGAATCTTTTAGTTCTGTGTTTCCAATATAAAATAGAAAAATGCATAAGAAATTTTGTGTCTATATTTTTTAATTAAAATGATAAAATAACCATACAAAATCTAACAAACAGAAAAACCAACAGCACCAACAATTCCACAAGTCTAGCACTCTGGAAATCCCATCATCCTGTGGGTCCTCCTCTTTTTTCCTGTGTATGTCATCAAGACGTCAAATGATTCCTGAAAGGTTTGCCCATTTTGCATTTATCATGAGGAGTGCACCAGACCACTGCTCAAGCATTAAATACTATATCCAACAAATGTATAGTAATAGCTTATTCAACATTTTTCTCATATGGCATCCAAGTTTTTACAGTCACTACTATTTCATTACTAAGTAATGGTGAGGAGAATATCTGAATGTACATATAAAGATATATGTTTTGGATTATTTACTTAGAGCTAATCCAAAGACTTCAGGTTCTAGGATTTCTTTTCCAAAGAGTTGTACCCATTTATAAGTCATCAATAGTTATGAGATCAAATTTCAAACCAATACTTGTTGTTTTAATATAACAAATATGTGATTTTTTCCTGTCTATTTAGTCTGTTATATAAAAATGGGACCTTAATTTTCCTTTATATTTTGTCCAAAACTAGTGAGCTTGAAACTTTTTTCTATGTTCTTTGTTAGCTGCATTTCTTGTTTTGCAAACTGTCTAAACTGTCTGACTATAGAGTTGTTACAACTTTTTCTTAAAATTTTGATTTATTTTATTTTCAATGACATAAAATTTTCATTTCATTTTATTTTACAAAATAAAAGCATTAAATCTGCCACATTTATTGTTTTTCCTCTGAACCTATTACTAGCCCTTGCAAATTTGGACTATGTAGATTTTACAATTTATGCATGTAAATCTATTTGTTGGTCTTATCTTTCTTTCTAAATTGCTTTTTAATAGTGATAGCATACAATGATATGATGTGTTTTTTTATCTGAAAAAAATAAGTTTTTTCTTTAACTTATGCAGAGAAATATATTTGTTGGCATATTTCCCCTTTGCGTTGCTTTTAAAAATTAGTTACCTGCAGAAGTTTGATAAATATTGTCTTATTTTCTTTTACTTGTACTTTGGCCTGTTTTTATATATAACTATTTAATCCTTTACAATTTGTTTTGGTATATGGTATTAGACTTTTTTGATTTTTTCTTCTTTAACTGCTATACGTCATCATATAGCACATTGTAATTAAATATAAACTTTTTCCTCAGTGTTGTATGAAATCTTCTATGATATGTATTGGATTGTGGTATGTGTTAGGTTATATTTTCCACTATATTAGGTGGAGTCTGTTAGGAGTTAAGAGTGGGCAGTGACAATACACTGATAGTAGTTTCTTTTCTCCTAAAGAATGACTCATGGCCACCTGGGCTTCACACAGCTGGCTCTGGATTGACCCTAGGTTTTCATAAAATGGTAAGAATTTTACTTTCATCATTTACACTTAGTTATTCTGTTTCCAAAATGAAAATGATTATTTTTATTAAAACTGAGTATAAACACTTATTTTCCTTTGACACATGAACCTCTCAAAATAAGTCTGAGTCTAGTGTCCTGACATCGTAGCTGTGAGCATGACATCTGAAGCCAGTCTGACAGGCTGACGGTTTGGGAATATTACTGAACCTCTCTGTGTACTACTTTATTCTCAGGGCAATAATAATAGTCATTATGTCTTAGGGTTGGTTTAAGGATTAAATGAATTGAGTTAGTGTTTATGCTGTTTTACCTAGTTTGGGAGGAAAAGGGGAAGCGTGTCAACAAAGGCTTTCTTAAGGTGACCATTAGGTCAAATCTTAAAATATAAGTGGCTGTTCATGATTTCAATGCTCTATTTTTACACAGTTTTTTAAAGTTGGTGGTGGCCTGGTGAGCAGAGAAGTTTTAAGCCTATTTTTAAAAACTTTTAAGGACTCAACTGAGCTGGGCTGGGGCATGTGAAACGTTCCTTCTCATCAGCAAACCTCAGCTGTAGGATGCAAGAAGTTAATGCTGCCTTCAGTGGTACCTCCTCTCAGCAGAACCGGGATGCGGAATGACGAGTGAAATGGTTTACATGACTAAAGATCTGATAAGGTAGTTGACAAAAGGTGAGCAGTATTAGTGGTGAATAGAATTGACTCTTTCCAGGCAGGATCCTATATGTATGGGGTTATTGTAAGGATTAAGTGTGTGTGTGTGTGTGTGTGTGTGTGTGTATACACATTTAATCTTATATATATATTTTTTTAATATAAAAAGTATTTTTTGAGGAATTGATACTTTTATAACTCAGTCTAAAGGGCAGCTTAGTCCAGTCTGTGTTCCTCTAAGTGTTAAATCTATTCCCATGAAACAATGCTCTTAGGGTTCATTAGCTCAGCCTCACTTAGGCATAATTCTATGGAATTAATTTAGCTAATCCTTGGCTCCCACTAAGGATATACACAATAAAGCCATCTGAAAGACATTTCTGCATTTGTCACAGAAATGTCCATTAAATTAATGTGTTCATTATTCTGGATCCTCATAGCAAAATGTTCCCAAGATTCATGGCAGGAGCCAAATGTCATCTCTGAAGACATGCCTGATGTCCCTCTCACCTGACCATGAAAGTCGGGAAATCTGAGAGTTCTTTGGCTACCAACAAGTTTAGAGCAAAACCTGGCATCCTGTTTTAGCAATACAGCTATCTTTTGTTTCACATACAAGTACTTCTTCCTTCCTAAATTATTCCTAATCTGTCAAATTTTAGAAGCTGTATTATCTTAAATATGTGAAACCTGTAAGCTATTTTATTTTCTTTCTTTCTTTATTTTTGAGTTGGAGAGGCGGGGTCTCACTCTGTTGCCAAGACAACAGAGTGGTTCACCACAGCCTTCACCTCCTAGAGTCAGGACATCCTTCTATCTTCTCTCTTCAGCCTCCTGAGTAGCTGGGACTACCTCGTTCAGCTAAGTTTGGGGGTTTCTTTAGTGGAGACAAAGTCTCGCTATGTTGCCCAGACTGGTTTCAAACTTCTGACCTCAGTGATCCTCCTACCTTGGCCTCACAAAGTGCTGAGATTAGAGGTATAAGTCAATAGTTCCAGCCCCAAATCTGTAAGCTACTTTAAAAGGCATGTAGGTAATGAATGAAATAGTTGTTGTCAGTGTTCCTCATTGATCCTTAGTAAATATTAATTTTTTGAAAATAGTGGTAATTATTTTCTAAGTAGATTTCAATCCTAAGCAGGACAGGATTTCTTGTTTTATGTTCTCTATGCCCCTCACATGTAGGTACTCAATAACTAATTCAATCGATTGATGTTGTTTTTGAAGACAGGCTGTCTAGAGAGAACTGTTAGTGGGGTCTTCCTCTGAGCATAAGGAACCGACAGTGGACACAACAAACTGAGGGGATCTGTCCTCTTCAAATCCCTCCATGTAGCAAAATAAACCATCAAGAGAGTGGGGAGACAGCCCACAGAATGGGAAAAAATATTTACCAACTGTATATCTGACAGAGGTCTAACATTCAGGATCTACAAGGAACTCAAATGTGCTGAGAGGAAAAAAACAAACAACCCATTAAAAAGTGGACAAAAGATAGGTATAGACAATTCTCAAAAGAAGACTTATGAGAAGCCAACAGATACATGAGAAAACTGCTCAGCGCCACTAATCATCAGAGAAATGCAAATCAAAACCATATTGACATACCACCTAACTCCAGTCAGGATGACCATGAGCAGTAACTCAAAAAAAAAAAAAAAAAAAAAAAAAAGCTGGAGAGGATGTGGGGAAAAAGGAACACTTCTACACTGTTGGTGGGAGTGTAAACTAGTACAACCTCTGTGGAAAACAGTGTGCAGATTTCTACAAGATCTAAAAATCAACCTTCCATATGACCCAGCAATCTCCCTTCTGGGAATATATCTGGAGGAACTTAAATCACTCTATGAAAAAGATGTCTGCACATGCATGTTTACTGAAGCATCATTCACAATAGCAAAAACACGGAACCAACCGTGCTGCCCATTGAAAGAGGAGTGGATAAAGAGAATGTGGCACATATACACGATGGAATATTACACAACCATAAAGAAGGAAAAAAATCATGAACTTTGCAGCAACTTGGATGGAATTAGAGTTTGTAATACTGAGTGATTTATCATAGAAACAAAGAACTGAGTACCACATGTTCTCCCTCATAAGCAGACCCTGAACATTCATCATAATACTGCAAGAAAGGGATTGGCAGTAGTGGGACATTGCTGGGGGGTAGAGGGCACATAACATCAATAAGGATACCTGATCCCAAACCAGGCAAAGTGGGGACCTAAGACAGATCCAAAGTTTACCTGTAAAATGACCACTTGTCTACCTAATCCTGAATTGTACCCCACTTCTTTAAAATAAAAATTAAAAAAACAAAAACACCTCTCCCCCATTCCCTCCACACAGATGATGGCTGTTTTCTCTGGTAGGGAGAATATGACCAGGACTGTCATTCTCTAAATCAGAAGAAACCTCGAGAGAGTCCAGCTCCCTTATTTCAAATTGGGGAACCGAGACCCAAGGGTTAATATCATTTGCAGAAGCAATGTAATGAATCGTGAAAATGGTAAGAGTGGAAACTGGAACTCCCCATTAGCCGGTCTAGTGCTGATCCACTTGCTCACTCTCTGCTTCCACACAGCAGGACTGCCTCATGCAGCCATTGAGGTCTGAAATCCAGCACGGTCCTGAGCAGATGATCTGTTCATGAAGTCCTGAGCTGTGCAAGTGCTGGGAGCCATGACACACACAGCCAGTCCTGGGCTCTCCCTGGGCTGTGCATCGTGCTGAACATGCTTCTTTTTTCTTTAAGTTCCACAGCTGCACTTTGCAGTAAGTACCATGATGATCCCTGCTTTGCAGATGAGGACTCAAGAGACATCCCATGCCAGCACCAGGACTCGTTCTGGCGCTCCCATGTTGCCTGTGGCTCACAAGTCCCATGTGTACACACAGTGACATGTTTCTCCTTTTAGCTATGGAATGAGACTCTTTACCCCCAAGCCAGACTGGGTCACCCTAGTACCCCTTCATGGAATTCTCACTTCCTGCCCACCCAGGTTTCTTCCTGGATACTTCTTGCCATCAAAGCAGGGGTCACCTTTAGTGTGTCAGTGCTGGGAAATTGCCAACAGGGCCAGAATCCAAGGGAGCAGTAGGTATTTGGACACATCACGGAGAAAGAGTCTGAAGCTTCCGGAAACACTGTCCGTGAAAAGAAGGTGCTGCCACTAAAGGACATCATGGGAGAGGCAGGAGTGCAAACCCCCAGCAGGAGAAAGGAGGTGCATGCAAGCAGCTGGGTCCTTTCCTTTCTTTGCCCCCTGAACCCTAAAGGGTGATATGTTGGGTGTCCTTGGACCGGGAGGAATGGCTAAAATGGACAACTGATAGTGTGTTTATAAGTGACACAAGTCAGAGAAATTTTCTGCTAACAGATCTCTCCATTCCATGGCGTGATATTTGCTAATGGTGCTCACCTATTCATTTTTCCATTGGAGCCCAAGGGACAACATGGCAAATGTCAAGAAAATAGCTCCATTGAACCTGGTTCAGCGGCTGGAGCTGTGGTGCCACATGGTGCTGTGTCTTCTGCAGACATTCCAGGGAGGTGACGGATGCAGGCTTTCCTATAGCTGAACCCATTCTTCTTACACTGGAACATATACCAGCTAACACCAAGCCACACAACTCTGTCGTGCCCTCAGCATATGCAGTCATCTACCTCAGAGAGACTGAACATATTACTATTGATTTGGCTTGGTGTTTAATGCGGTTGTTAAATTTTAAATCCCTGCAGAATGACCAATACTTTGGGTAGTAGTATAATCCTTCCAGGTTTATCATCTCTCTTGAAGCTGACTATTTAGTACATTGTATAGCATTAAATTTCAGACAGGGGAATAGGTTTTAATAACATGAAAAACTTAATAAAATAACTTTCCATGAGCTTTCTCATAGGGGTATTAACAGGAAGAGACAAGTTCTCTCACTGTATGTCTCATTCTGTGTCTCCGTCTCTCTATCAGATTTTTTATCATATCCTCATGGCACACATGCTTTAATACTGCTGGTGTGAGAGCACTTTCTTTTCTATCCTTGTCACCAATTGTGATATTTTGAGCACTCAAAATGCTCTACCAGCAGAGCTAAACTGATTTCTGCTGAAACGACGATGGCGAGGCGTGCAGGATCACCTGCCTCTCTGAAACGAGCCTTTAGGAAACACCCCATCTCAGGAGCACCTCTGGCCATTCTATGCCATTTTTTAAGGGCTGATAATTAACAGACCAGGGAAGGCTCCCTTCATGTTCACTGCCTATGAGCACACTTCATATTAGGGGGGTTACACTAACATCTTGCATCTATCACACTGAAACCAACATCTCTGCCAGGAGTGCAAACCCATGATAGTAAGAAAAGAGTCACACGCCAGCAGCTGGGCACTTTGCCTTCTTTGCCACCCTCAACCCTAAAGAGTGGCACTGTGTGTCCCTGGACCGGGAGGAATGGCTAAAATGGACAACGGATGCTGTGTTTACAAGTAACACAAGTCAGAGAAGTTCTCTGCTAACAAATCTCCCTACTCCATCCCCAATCCAAGACCTCATTGAACACACTGCTTATCAATAGAAGACCTTTCAAAGGTTTTTTCCAGGGTCCACTGACCCCTTCCACTCTGGATAAAGAATGTTAGCCAAGTACAGATGCGGTCTGGACATTCGAGCTGACCTAACTGGTAGATGCTGGAGGCCTGTTCCAGTGAGAAGGTGACCCATGGAAACCGGGACAGATGGTGGGGTCAGGAGCAGGGAGATTGTTTGTTGTTACCGACTGGAGACCGTTTCTCCTGCCAGCATGATGCCATAGTCATCCTGGCACTGGTGACCAAGGGAGACAAGTGGCACTGTTCAACATGCATTCTGAAAGCAGCACATGGCCAGAAGGATGTCTCTGGAGAACCTGGGACAAGCTGGGTTGTGCTGCTGGTGCTGGTGTGGCTCCCACGCAATAGGGGCAGGCGGAGCTCATCCGGTCAGAAGCATACACAGAAGTAACTGGAACAGCAGGGGACAAGGTCTGCAGAGCTGGGGAAGAGTTGTGCTGTGTGCTGCTGCTAAGATTATTTGCTTAACAAACTGTATTAGTTTCATTCTTTGGCATTTGATTTCCTGAAAATATTCGTACAAGTTGGGTTTTAGGGTGACATAGCATTGAGAATCTTTGTTGACTTAAAATATATGCACTAATAAGAGAGAAGTATTAATGATGTGAGTCTAGAAGCTTAGCTAATTGGGAGTCCCTGGAGGAGTCACTCAAGATGGTGTTTGCTCATTAGGGCGATGTGTTTTCCAGGGATTCCAAGAACCAGGCGCTGGCTTCTGGCTCCAGGATGGCCTGTGGGTTAGTGAGCAGCAGCGGGTCAGTGCGCACTGGCCCCACACCAACTCGGTCAGGCTCGTTCCCGCCTCATAGCAAGGCTTGTGGGCAGGAAATGTTATCGCATAAGACATCAAGGCAACTATTCCATGTTGGCTTTTTCCAGGAATTCTGAAATGTGGTCACTGAGTTTGGTACTTCTGAAAAATAAGACAACGGCTGTGATTGCATTTGTTCTCCTATGTTTTGGGATCCATAAACCTAATTCACAACATAGACTCATTTCCAAAGAGACCCTCAAATTAGGGATCCTGTGATTCTGTCACCTCTGTTCTGTTCCATGCCAGTCCGGTCTCACCTCTTACCTCTGATGCTGCAGCAATACATCCCTTGCTCTAACTGAAGCAAGCCAGTGTGGTTCCTAGAAAACTGTCCAGTACTTTCATTCTCCTAAGGAACAAGTCATGAAAACTTGTGCATTCTCAAAATGGTTTTACAAGATGAATCTTTTAAAGGAAAATCAAAACATTATGAAAAACCTGGTAATACTCACGATTTCCAGGTAGGCAAGAGAACGAGACAGTGTCAAGTCCAAAGACTGGGTTCTTTTCCTAGATTTTAAACATCTTGGGCTTGCAGTATTTAAAACTCTTCTCCCTATAACTTGGGTTTAACCAACAGAAGCAACAGTATATCCTCGGTCTTTATGTTACTACCACACTACCAGATATTTCTAGCCTGAAAAGGTTTTTAATGTTTACAAACAACAGACTGAAAGCAAAGACAGAGACTGACAAACTGCATAGCACTATGGATGGCATAGGGTGTTTCCCAGTCTTAGATGAGGTCCCAAAGATGAGGGAAATGTTGGCAAATCTTCTTTTGGAAGAGGATGGGATGGGACTTGGTAAGACGTGATTCAAACTTGTGTTGTGGATCTGGGACCTGGCTCTGTCACCCATTCTAGCCTGGCTATAAGGAGAGGCAGGGGCAACACAGAAAAGATTCTGTATTGTCAGCCTGGAAAACATGCTGTGTTCTTATCTGTTCCCTCCTGCAGTATCTTCTGTCTTCCCCATCTCAAGCCAAGTGCTAGGAGTCATTCCAAAAATGATCAAGAGAGGGGTCTGCCCCTGAAGAGCCGGCGTTTCCTATTCTGGGCTACCTGTTTGTGGTTTGCCCACCTCTGCCCTCATGGGGCAATTGCTGGCTGTTGCAGAAGTAGTCTAAACCATCTGGATGCAAGCATGCCCCTGGGAGTAGGTGGGAACCAGGGAGCATGAAAGGCAGGAACCGGCATCTGATTGCTGCCTGGGAAGGGCTATGTGAGATGCTGGCTGTCAGGGTTCTCTGACAGCAGGGTTGGGGAAGACGTCTGCACATGGTGGTCCGGCACAGGAACTCGTGTGGGGACACAGTGAGAGGCGGCTGTGATGGAACTATCTTGAAAGACCTGCCAAGGAGTGGTGATGCCAGCAAGCAGAGGCCAGAGGGGCAAAATGCGGATGGTCAGGGAGCCCTGGTGGGCCCTGGCAGAGGGTACCAGCAGGGCTAGATGACCACAAAAGAGGTTCCAAAGATCCCCCAGTGATGTCCTTCAAGAACAAGAGCCAGAAAGTGAGCATCTGCCTCTTGGCCTGATGTAGCACCTGACAAGCATCATAGCCTGAAGCGCTCCCCCCTGCCCCCAAGTCCAGCTTGCTGGGGGTGTCAGAGTTGATGCAGGGGAACCAGACAGCCAAACCTTGCCAGTCTGTCCTGCATGGCTCCCATTTGGCTGGCCATACAGGTCACAGCAGGGAACCTGTGCATGGGAGGAGAGCTGGCAGCTCCTGGTTGAGCTCTTCACTATCTGAGAGTGTCCTCAAACCTAAAAGTGAACAGAAAAACACCAGGGTTTCGTCCAAAGATTAGAAAAGAAGCCTAGTGGATTCAAGAGAGAAAAAAGAAGTTTCTGGCTTGCTCTGAAGGTGTAGCTCATTTAGTAAACTCTAGTGTCATTGCTCCCTCCAATAATCGTGTGATTAATTTTGTGTTATACCACAAAGCCAAGTCACAATGTGAGCTGAGAATGGACTCTGAGTACAAGAGACTTGCAAACATGTAGAAGGTGGAGAAGGCTCCCTTTTGAGGACACACAGTCCCTGCCAGCCTAGTGGTTACAATCCCGCATGGAGTAGAATGGGAGGTGCTCAGAGACATGTCAATCTTGCTGCCTGCAGGGTTGCATGTGTGATTTCTAGCACAGTCCCTGGCATGTAACAGGAGCTTGAGAAATGCGTGTCATGCAGACCTGGGATGCCAGGAGACAGTCACAGGATGTGCAGGAGACAGGCTCAGACACCGAAGGTGGCCAAGGTCCTTGTGCTGGGAGGGAACTCATCCAGGGTGTGGAGGTGGCCACCTGCCTCCACCCCGCTCAACGGCTTCCTCTTTTGTCACCCCTTACCCCAACACAACCTGCTCTTTGCTGACCTTTGGAACTTTTACACTGGCCCTTCCTTCTGTCTGGAGGTCTCCTCCAGATACCCACTGGCACATTCCTCACATCTTGGCACAGATATCACCTTCCCAGCAAGGCTGGTGCTCACTGCCAATCACCCAGAGTTCAAGCTGCAACCTGTCCCTGATACCATGCTCTGCAACTACCTCACCTTCCCTGCTTTTTCTTGTCACATGGCCCCATCACCAGCACACATCTATTTTCATCAGTTATTTTCCTTGCTGTTCACTTTTATACCCCTCACCTAAATAGAAGCACCACAAGAGTGAACTCTTTTTTGAATTTGTGTATCACAACTGTCCAGAACTGTGTCTGACATACTGTAGGGGTTTGTTATCTTAGCTGAATTAATGGATGACTGTGGAGGACCAGAGGCTCCTGGGTTTACCTGAGGTGTCCCCAGAATCCTCTTGGGTAGGGGAGCCCCTGAGTCATGTCTCTGGGTTCACCTGAGATGTCCCAGAACCCTCGGGTGGAGGAGCCCCTGCCTCATGTTCCTTGGGTTCACCTGAGGTGTCCCAGAACCCTCTGGTGTGGGGGAGTTCAGGTGTCATGTCCCCTGGGTTCATCTGAGATGTCCCAGAGCCCTCTCTGGTGGGGGAGCCCCTGTATCATGTCCCCTGGATTCACATGAGATGTCCCAGGGCCCTCTGGGGTGGAGGAGCTCCTGTCTTGTGTTCCCTGGCTTCACCTGAGGATGGACCAGAACCCTCTAGGAGAGGCGAGGAATCATCAACTCCTGTGAAAAGTGTCTCCAGTGAGCATCTACTGCCCCCTAGCTCCACCAACACTTTGTGTGTTATGAAGCCACACTCAAGGCCTGCGAAGGGCAGGCAAGGCAAAGCGCAAGCTGGAGAGCATTTCTGGCGTCCTTCCTGTGGCTATGTGGAACAGGGTGTACTACATGAGATTTTGAGGCCCTAGAGGTGCCTGCTCTAGCCTTATCTCTATGTAATGCAGAAAGGAGAAGAAGGTATGTGCTAATGGAAATCAATGTAGACACTTCTGCCATCAACTTGCACTTGAAAAGCATTGGGCCATTTTTGGCATGAGTAAACATTGTGCACAATGGAGATCAGTATATCTGTCCTCAGTAGGACTCCAGCATGCAGCTCTGCTGTGGGGTATGTAGAACTGACTCAAGGATTCTGACACGTGTGTTTTAAAGAAAACTTCAGGCAACACTAGAGAAGAAACGAGAACTAACTTCCTTCACACAGCACCGCACATACAGAAGTAAAGATATGTGCACATCTCTCTTTTTCTCAAAGAACAAAGAAGAGGAATGAGGAGAAAAGAAAAACAGCAACAACAAAAAGAAACAGAGAAGATTCCAGGGATACTTTCAGTCCCTTTCCAATAGCTCATCCTCAGGAGAGTAGTCTGCCAGGTTTAACTTCCTCATATTGGTTCCATTTACCTTAATCAGGTAGACTTAGTCTCAGTAGACCAAGAAAACTATTACCCCTTTTACAAAACTTTACATAATAATCCTTTTTTTAAAAAGTGGCCATTTCTCTTCAGCCCTCTTTTGTTGGCTAAACTGATTTCATTTGTTCTGCAAGCAAAATAATGCCAATTCTTTATGCCCTTCCTGACTTTGCTTCTTGACACTTGAATAGTCTTGATTCTTTTAAATTTGGCCCTTCTAAGGCTATTTTGATGAAATATTTGATCAATAATTCTTTAGAGACTCACACAAAATTTTCTAAAGCTATTGCTTTCATTTTTATTCTTTCTCACTATAAAGATATATACTCATTACTGAAAATTGAGGAAATAAAGAAAAGCAAAATAAAAATCCAGAATTTCTGTTTTCAGAAATATGTTACTATATGGATGTTATCATAACTTTTTTTCTGTACACAAGTACATTTTTTAAACAAAACTGGAATTATATTTAGATATAGCCTGGTCTCTTGCTTTTCTTTAAATAATATGGGCATTTTTAAGGACAAGCATCCATTATTTTTAGAATTATTAAATTTATTTTAAAAATGAAGTTACTTTCATTCTACCAGGGATGTTTGGAACAAGGCTTATTTTTAAACTCCTTCTTAGTATAACAGTTATATCAGAATCCTATCGGCTGTCTTGGCATCTCCTTTAAGCATATTGAAATGTCCAATGGTCACAGTATTCGGGACCGAGGACATTTGACCAATTAGAGCAAATTATCCAAACTGCAAAGTGAATTAACCCCCAAAAATGACCTGATGACAACTAAGTGTTCCTGATCAAGATGTCAGAATCACATGTCCACAGGTAGGAAAAAAAAAACTTCTGGGACAATTAAATTCAGTCTCTTGAGTAAGGAATTTTAGTATTATCCAGTGAGTGTGCCTATCAGATAGATTTCTAGTGACTCAGGGTCAACCTCCACAAAATAGTAAATATCATCCTCATCTCTTTTCCACAGGAGTTTCTTAGAATTTAAGTTTGTCAAACACCTGCAGAATAAAAATACATCTCTTTTAGATACATTTTTACCATGTCATATTGCTGGGCTACTTAACTATATGACTCCACACTTTTAGTTTTTAGTTGAGTCAAATCTTAAACCAAAAAGCCTTTTGAAAGCGAATTTTACAACCCATCTTTGTAAAGCCATTTCTTATATGTCATCTTGCAAATTTCATTTTGCCAGAATTCGGGCAGAGAGTTATTCTTTACAAATGTGTCAAGGCTGCTATCAAGAAGATGGCTCACCAGCCAATGGCAACTCATTCCTCTAGTGCATGTATCATGCCCAGCTGTGGAACTTCCTAACATAAGGATTGCTATCCCTGCCATGATTCCTGGTCATCAAGCCCCAGCATGCTTCACCATGACACAGATATCCCTTAAAAGATAAATCTCAGGAGAACCACAGAGGTGGATTTTGACTCTCACACCCTGGAAAAATATTCTCTGCCTTTAAGACCTTTACTAATAGCCGGGCTCGGTGGCTCAGCCTGTAATCCCGGGCTTTGGGAGGCTGAGGTGAGTGGATTGCCTGAGCCCGCGGGTTCGAGACCCCACCTGGGCAACTTGGTGAGATCTCATCTCTACAATAAATCAAAAATTAGCCAGGCGTGGTTGTGCACGCCTGTAGTTCCAGCTACTTGGAAGGCTGAGGCGGAAGGATCGCCGGAGCCCAGCAGGTCGAAGCTGCGGTGGCCGGAGCGGCCACTGCACTCCAGTCTGGGAGACAGAGTGAGACTCCAACTCAAAAAAAAAAAAAAAAAGACCTTTACTAATTTAAGTGGTTTTTTCGAGCAAAAGGACAACAAATGGGTATGCTTTCTTAATGCAGACATGGGAAAATGCTTTTCTTTCAGCTTTATTCAAAGATAGAATATGAAGCTTTTACATTCTGGGCAAGTGACTGCAACTCTATTAACTGGTATATGAAGTAAGCTAAATTATACATCCCAGATGTTTCCAAAGACAAACACTCAGTGAATGGAAGGTAAAATAACAGCCCCCAGATGGAAAGAACTAGGGTCTGGTCACTCTACATGAAAAGCTCATTTTGACATTTCTGTCACATTAACAATCTGTTCCTGCTTTGGCCTTGGAAGATTGAACAGCAATATTCATAATCTCTAGTATCAGCTTTGCAATTTTTTCCCCCAAAGACTGCTGGGTCTTCATTACCCTGTAACTTTTGCTCCTTGAAGTGTTCCCATTTTCTACAAAAAACAGATTAAAATATACAGAGGAAAATTCCAAAAAGTGACAGGATTGCTATGGTCACTGCTTTATACACAGGTCATCTGTGTCATAGTGGTACATCAGCTAGTCAGAGTCATGTGCTGTGTTTTGTGCCTTTGGGGGTTCAGAAAAGTAGAGAACTTGAGCCCATCTCCATGATCTGAGGCAGCAAGGAGGACTGATAACTTTTTCTTACAGGTCACAGTCTTATTAATGCGGAACTGCTAACATAGCATTAGTTCTTTCACTACACCTAACAAGTAAAATAATATACCAATCAATGCGGTGGCTAGGATTGGTACAAGGAGGAAGACAGGTGGAGATGCTAGCATGGGGCAGGGCAGTGGCGGTGGTGTGGCAGTGCCAGGGCAAGTGTGCACCATTAATAGGAGAAGATGTCAAAAAAAATGAAGCATAATAATAGTGCAATTTATACTTGCTAAACGTACTGCAGTGTGCTATAATTAAATATGAAAACCTAAATTTATCTCTATGTTCGGTTGTCATTAATTTAACAGGGAGTGCACATGTTCTAATCTAATGGCTGATTTTTTTCTCCATGTGCAGCATATTAAAATGTATATTAGCCTCAAGGTGCATAAACACAAAATAATAGACCAAAGGTTTTGGCCTGTGGAGAAAAAAATCCCTGCTCAAAGGCCGTCAAGTAGCTGTGATGCAGAGGAGACACTCACTTAGCCTCATTAAGCCAAAGCTCTCTTTTGCTTGTCTTTTGTTCTGCATGACAGCAGCCTCTTTGTTGTATAATAATTCATTCCAAGTTCGTTCCAAGCTACCGAAACTGGTGAACTGTGGCCATTTTAATGAGAAGTATTGGTGGTATGCATAATCTGGAAGCCACGTGGGCCAGACAATCACAGAGCACTGCAGCCAGCAAAATGAGATATTGTCGAAATCACAAATTTGTCAAGTTGTTTTTGGACAGGGTATTATAATAAGCACTAAAATATGCATCCTATTCCTCTGCATCTGCCAGTCAAAGATCACTGTAATGAATGCGTGCTGCAGGGTATAACCAGGCCGTTTTCCTAAGTAAAACAAACCACAGAGTACAGAAAAGAATTATGTGGGATTTTTTTTTTTGGCATTGTTTGACTTTTTTTTTTAATCCTTCTGCACCAGGAGTCAGGTTCTCCTGGCATGGTGTCCACTGCTGGCAGGGAACACACAGACCCTGCTGGGGCCAGGGTGCTAACATGCATACATTGCTTCTTTAATAGGTGTGCTTACCAACTGAGAATATAAAACTTCCAACTCCAGGCTTCAGTTGAGTCTGATGAAGAATCCCCAGGAGAGAAAGGAGAAAAAGGAGGAGGAAAACGCCTCTCTCCCAGTGATCTTGAGCCTTGTATTTTACACTTTCTTACTTCAAATGACTCGGCCTTTGGGATTTGCTTTGTTTTCGGTTGTTTTTCTGTTTGTTTATCACTCTTGCTTTGTGTGACTATTGATTGATTTGCTTTTTAGATGAACCTGAAGCTTTGGGAAGAAATGGGTGGGATGCTAATCTATCCCACCCCCAAAATAGCTTAAGAAAACAAATGCAATGTTCACAAGTAAGGGGAATCTTTTCACTTATCCACAAAAATGGTCCTTAGGGTAAGTGACCACAATTTATCATTTAAACCAGAACTCTTTCAATAGTGAAGGTGGATAATCAATAATTACAGGCACAAAAAGCAGAACTGTCACAGACAAACTAGTCCATATGATTATCCAACCATAGGCTCTTGAAGTGGTAACTATAAAGGAAACTCTCCCTGACAAAAGTATAATACAGTCTGCTATTTTGGGCAATCTGTATTACACATTTAGGGGTTTTTGTTTGCTTGTTTTGTCTTTAGCAATGGACTCTCCTAAGGTCTTGCTAGATGTACAATGACTGTGGAACATAATCTCAGAATAGAATGAAGAATCTACCCTTTCCTAGCCAGTCATTAAGCAAATCTTCCTGAGCCTTTGTTGTATGACCCACAGGCATGGTGTGAGACAGAGATATAAAAGCATGTCCTCATGGTGCATATAATTGGGCTAGTGGTAGAGAGATAGGTGAGTCCAAGTACCTCAATGACTCAAACAGCCATGCACATAGCAGATGTTAACATAGATGTAAAATGGATGGTCTCTTAGTTCAGAGGGGATAATATTGTATCTGGTGGGAAAATATAGACAAAGCTTCCTGGAGTAGGCAATGAAAGCACCTTGAAGAATCAGAATTTCAACAGGCAGGGAACACAGAGAGTTAGAGGAGATGCGTGTCATAAGCCAACACAGAGGGTATCCCAGAAGGGGCAGGGCATGTTGGGGACTGCTTGACTCAAAGATAATATATATGCCAAGAATAACAAATGTAAGACTGGCAGAATAGATGGCAGTGAGCTTGCAACGAGCCTTGGATGCCATGTGAAGGACCTGGTTGGAGAAGTGCCACTGAAGGATGAACAGGAAAATGAGATTTCAACAGAGTCCACTGGCAGTGACACATAAAAGGCCTGGAAAGGGAGAAGTGGAAGAAGAAAGCTGCCGTGACAGAGTAAGAGAGAGGTCCTGGAAACCCAGACCAGGACACTGATGCCTGGAATGGATAAGGAGCTGTCCAAAGTACTCTTGCTGTTTCCTAGTCCAGCTGGGAGACTGAGACCCATTTTTCAAGTTGTCTCATGTCTTCTCAATGTCTCTGTGTCCTCAGTCCCCCAGCCCCCTGTGTCTTCATGTCAAACTCCTCTGTGAACTGTCAGGTTCAATGATTAGAGAGCAAGTGCAGCTTTCTTGAACACCACCTCAAGAGTGGCAGGACCAAGAGGCGAGGGTGGCTGTGTTGCCCAATGTGGTGCAGCCTATGACAAGAGGGGTGTTCTTAGCACAATGTTTCAAGGCATGAGCACTTTGGAGACATTATGGCTTCATCCTATAGGCACAGGCTTCAATAGGGAGTTGAGTGCAAGGCAAGCCACAGCCTCGAGTTCGTCTCAGGAGATCTGCCCTAGAAGCTCTGACTGACCTGAATCACAGAAGCCTGAAAGTATGACAAATGTCCTGGGATGAGACGCCTGAAGCCTCAGAGCTGTGATGCATGACAGGCAAAGCCCTGCAGGGGCAGAGGTCTCAGTCTCTGGGGTGTGGGTGCATGTCTCTACTGCCTGTGTCTCTCTGTTTGGTGTGTGTGTAGGCATGTGTGTAGGGGTGTGTGTGTGTATATGTGTGTGTGTGTTTTCCTTTGGGAACCAGCTTTGAAATTTGGTCATTAAACTAGGCATTTCCCTGGTGGGAGTTCCATGCTATAGAGAACACGTCCACATGTGCCTGCTGTTTGTGTAGCTCGTGAAACTGAAGATAGATGAGTTGAGTGACAACTAGGATGCTTTTATTCATCTGTTAATAGATTTCCACCTGCCAGTCAAAATGCTGTTTTTATTTTTCAACTCTGATGGTGAAACTAAGAATTATTTTAATCATTTCATTTGCAGGGAATAAGGAGGGGCATTCTGAATTTTTTTTCTTTAAAGATCTCAGTAATATTTATCTTCTAAGTGGAATTTTCAAATATACCCTGATAATCTTGTGGCTTACTCCATATTGGGAGATGTCTACCATGGAATCCCTGGCAGTATCTGGTTTTAATTAAAATGAAATGTCACAATAATGTCATCCCACAGTCTGGTGTCATGACACACATCTTTGAACTTCTGTGATTACATAAGCAGAAACACTTGATAAAATTTCTAATGATTCTTCTAGAGAAATGGAGTCTCTGATGATGTATTTTTTGTATCCACTTTACAAGTCTACCCTTGTGTTATTATGGTTATCTGGGTGTTAACTTTGAACTTGACAATGAGCTCCTAATAGAAAATACCTACATCACTCCAGGTCTACAACACAGAGTCTTTTGCATGCCTTGGGCTCAACAGATATTAGTGAAATGGAAAGGTAAGTGTAAATGTGCACATTTTGTGGGGTTCATCTCTACAGCAAATTCATGATTTACGGAAGTAGTCACAGAAGATGGCATCAATCAGCAATTTCTAGTCAACCAGTATTTATTAAATGAATGGACTATATGCTGATGATTAAATGTTAATATCACATAAAAAATTAATTGCTCTATATAGATCTAATTGGGAGTACATATTGGTGGCACTCTGATACTGGATTCCAGTTGTAGAACAGAGATCCCTTGTGCAAATCCTCAGTTTCACGATCCTAGGTTATGACATCATCTTTTTATCTTGAAACTATTTTTTAATGACAGTCAGTAATAGCTACATAATTTTGGGGTCCCAGTGAAAAATACAAATTCAAGTGTTGTTGTTTAACAATCAGGAAGAACCTCAAGATGGAGTGGCAGAGCCTGGGACCAACAGCAGGACCCTTCTGAGAGGGAGCCCTGTGCTATTGCACAGGTCACACACTTGCCAAGTCCGTCTCAATGGCAGCCTCATAAAGATGCTTCTGATTTCACTTCTTCATATTTACTACACATCTTCACATAGCAGAGGGATTTAAAGTAAAATCTGAGACTGGGCACGGTAGCTCATGCTTATTATCCCAGCACTTTGGGAGGCTGAAGTGGGAGGGTTGCTGGAGCTCAGGAGATCGAGACCAGCCTAGACAACATAGGAAGACCTAGACTCCACAAAAAAATCACAAAATTAGCCAGGTGTGGTGGTATGACAGTCCGAGCTACTTGGGAGGCTGAGGTAGAAGGATCACCTGAGCCCAGGAGGTCAGAGCTGTAATGAGCTATGATTGTGCCACTGCACTCCAGCCTGGGTGATAGAGTCAAATCCCAATTCAAAATTAACTAATTAATTAAATACAATTTGGATGACGTTGTCATTTTTGTGCGCCACCCTTTCACCACTCAGTCGCCTTCTCTGCATATTCACCCTGGCCTGTGAGCCTCTGTGCAATGTGGCTGTTACCAGCTATCCTCAACCCATGTGATGTGACCTCCCCGCTCCAGCACTGGCTACCGACCTCCTTTCTGTTCACTGCTTCTCTTCACAGACGCTGTTCTCTGTGAACAACACAGAAGCTTTTCCTTGATTTCTTCTCATCCTTCAGAAGTCCCTCAGAGGATCCTTTCTGGTACCCAATCCGGCTACATGTTTCCTGTTATTCTCTTCCTAAGCGTGCCTCCTTCCCCTTCAAAACAGCATAGGTGGTAACTTGCAAGAGAGTAAGATGGTTTCTTTCCATCATATGATTGTCATCTCCGAGAGGACAAGGAGTACAGTCTACCTCTCCAGAGCATGATGACGCTTAGCATGGTATCTAGTCTGTAGCAGATGCTTAACAAAACATTGGTTGAATGGAAAGATGAATGAATGAATGAATGCACCATTCAAATGCTCCATAACATTTTTCTCACTATTGTTATTCTTTTCATATAGGGAAAATATAGTTTTCTTGGGCAACCAGAACTGTAACAAGCTCACCCAGGCATTTTCTTATGGATGCCGAGCTCCCTTCTGAGAAGTCCTTTGCTCAGGATAGCCAGTATTTATCAATATTTATTTCTCTTACACAAAAGAGGACCTCAGGGTTAGGCACATCACATGCTTTCATAACTTCTGAATACACCTATTTCTAGGTCTTTCTAAAGAAGAACATTTTTTAAAAATGAAAATGGAAAAGAGAAAGACCTAGAAAGAGGTGTATCTCACTCCATCCAGAAGTCATGAAAGCATGTAATGTGCCTAACCCTGAAGTCCTCTTTTGTATAAGCGAAATAAATATTGATAAATACTGGCTATCCTGAGCAAAGGACTTCTCAGAAGGGACCTCGGGACTTTGCGGCAACTTGGATGAATTTAGAATCGATCATACTCAGCGATTTATCACAGAAACAAAGAACAGAGTTCCATATGTTCTCACTCATAAACGGAGCTTGAACAATTATAATGCTATAAGAAAGCAATTGGCAGTAGTGGGAAACTGTCAAGGGAGGGGGGTGGGATTGGCAGTTGAGGGAAACTGCTAGGGGAAGGAGGGGAATACCTCATCAACAAGGGAACCTGCATGATCAATGTTTGTATACCTAACCCTGAAATGTACCCCACATCTTTATATTAAAAATTAAAAAAAAATTTTAACGTTCTTTTTGAGTCGGGGTCTCGCTCTGTTCACTTTATTACCCTAGTTGGAGTGTAGTGGCATGATCATGGCTCATTGCAGCCTTGACCCCTGAGCTTAGGGAATCCTCCAGCCTCAGTCTCCCCAGTAGCCGAGACTACCATGACCAGCTTATTTCTTTTTATTCTTTGTAGTGACAAAGTATGTTGTCCAGGCTGGTCTTGAACTCCTGGGCTCAAGTAATCCTTCCGCCTCGACCTCCCAAAGTGCTGAGATTATAGGAAGAAAGAGCTGTTGGCGTATGTCAACTAACCACCTTGCTCCTTCTTAGCTCCCAACAGAACTAAGGCTGCTCATGAAACTACACACAGACAGTATGTCGCCTCTTCCTGGAGTCCTGGTACATTTTAATGACACATATTTTTCATTCAAGACTAACTGTGTTACGTTCAATTGTTTTTGCTGTTGGTCTAGAAACACTAGAAGTATAGTTCCTAGCTTTGATAAAGAAATGAAATCAGTGGAACAAAACTATGCTAGAATCATGGCTTCTTGTTATAAGGAGCAAAACTAAGTCAAAACACATGGAAAATTAATATTGATATCACCTCTATCTTATGTTCAAGATGAGAAGTCATTACATTCTCATAACATTCTTCTATAAAATGTATTCCTTTTAAGACACTGATACTGTAGAAAACACCAAAAATATTTGACATAAAACTGTATAGTATCTTACTGTATTTAAGAACATACAGAGATTATATATATATTATATTTATAATGGTCTCTTTTGGTTCTTTGTAACAATACTGAGATGCTAGCAGAGAAATGTAATTATCTCCATTTTCTAGATGAGAAAACAGGGTTCAAGAACATAATCTGGCACCATGCTAACAGCTATCAGTACAGTCAGAATGCAGACCTCCAGACCGTGTTTTTTCCATTTTACTGTTACTGTGTTTAACAAAATACAGCAGATATAAAATGCATTTTAGGTTAAAAACATACTAATGGACATACTCTGCTATTCCATAGAAGAACTTAAGAGTGAAAAGTGGGTTCATGGGAAAGTTTTGAGTCTATAATCTGAATTTGTCTAGGACTATCTACTAAGTCCTCTTCAGTCTGTTCCCATCAAAATAAGTATTAAATTAATATTACAGTTATTTAAGAACCAACTTTTTCTAGCCTGATTTAATTGTATGGGTAAAGCAATCATCTTGGCCTCTGGGTTCCCATCAAAATGCAGTTGAGAACATTTATACTGATATTTCCAGGAAACTCCTCTGCTAGCTTTTTAAAGTATCTACTTCATAGGAGGTACTTTAAACACTTCTGGTGGAAAAACACACTATGCAATTTTAGCCAAAGTTTATATGGATGTGGCTGATTTATTCCCTGGCTTAAACTGTCTCTAAATGAAGTCTACGAGCTTGAGAGCTAGGGTTGAATGTGCTGTTGGGTTATATCATATTTGAAGACTAAAGTTTGTAAAGTCTGTGTCAGTATTAAATTTAGGTGTAAAATGCAAAGGCAGAAAGTCAAGGTAAGGCAACAACTGACTCTCAAACGTATACATATATAATACACACACGTACCCACATATATATATAATATACACACACACACACATATTATATAACATATACACACATATTTACACACATACATATCATATATATACACATATTATATATGCACACACATAAACACATATATATCCACATGTAGATACAGATATTCAATATCTATTAAATGATGGTATCAAGATCACACATGCATACACAAACACCAACACTTAATAGATATCAATATATAATATGTAGTGCCAATCCTTATTGCTATATATAACATATATGCACATAGACACACATATAGACATTGCCATATAACATAGACTGATATATTTATATAATTATCATATTTACATGATATTAACACCTTCAAGTTGTTACTTGATGATACTGAATACTTTTCAAATTTGCATTTAGATGATTTTCATGGTTATCTTTTCCCACAGATACAGTAGAATTTTAAATATAACTTGTCTTTTTTATCTATCCTCACTTTGAAAGTGTCCTAGTTCATTACATTTAGAAATCCCTTCCCACTGCCCCTCTGCCATGTAGTTAATGATCTGTAAGATACTAACAAGCACTAAAGGAGTTCATTTTTTAAAAGAACTCCCATGGAGAAGCCTACTGAATGTGAGAACATCTTTTGTAATCAGCCATTTATTTATTTGTACGTTAAGCACTGATTTTCCTAGTAGAGGGATTCTTTTGTATAACCTGCAGTGTGTTCTGGAGCTTCCTCTGAGTAGAGGTAATAACACCTTTTCCCCCCATTGTTACTATACTAAAAGTAGTCAGGACCCTTCTGAGCTAAATAACTATCCAGAGGAACAAGATTTAGGTTCAGATGGGGAATGAGAATGACAGCACCACCCCCATGCACCTCTCACAATCACATCCATATGTACCTGATGTCACACAGGACACATGGACTCAGACCTGTTGGCACAGCCCAGGAACAGCACAGTGAGGGCACACTAAAGGTCTGTGTCTTTAACTTATGTGTTGGGTGGCCTTGTCTCAAGGAAGCAAATGTGCTTTGCCTGTGTCATTGCGAGGGGGGCGGGGCAAGACAGTCTCCAGAGGCTCCTCTATCATTAGGGGAGTGTTTCTGGGGCCTGAACAGTTGAGCATCCAGGCTTAGTGGGCTGCTCAACACGCGGGCTGTGTGTTCACGTGTAGAACGAACTTCCTTCTGTTGGATTTCACTATGTCCTTCAAATTGCATGCCTCCTAAAATCAAAGACCTCTCATATCTCATATCTCCATGTACTGTCTCAAGTCTGACCTTGGAATCATCATGTAAATGACTCACAGTCCTATTCATCTATCAGATTTTATAACCTGTTGTTCTCTGACTCCTGTATGAAGCCTGAACTTTTCTGCTTTTGTGTCCAAATATTCTCTCTGAATTTTCACCTGAGTCATTAAAAAAGAACCATTATCTGCCTCTTCTCTGATTTGTCTCTGGGTAGGAGGCCCCAAATTGCATTAGTTGTTTTTATTATCCTAATGCACTGAAAGCCTGATTTTACTATAATTTGTTCTTCACTTTCATCCAAGTTTCAGGTCTCCTGATAATACTGCTTTCTAAATTGTGTCTATTAAGTGTCTTATTTGGTAGTATTACTTCACAGATTCATATCTTACATTTGCCCAGGTTTCATTTCATTCCTTCTTCCTTATTTGTATCTCTTTGGATTCTTTTGTGCCAGTTATCTTTTTCAGAGAATTGAAAGCAGCTCCCCAATTATAGCCATCTACAAATGTCCTTAATGCTTTTTTAACCTCACTTTCCAGTGATGTCACTAAATAAGACACACAAGAAGCCTCTTACCTCGAGATTTTGCATTATTGTATTACCTATTCCAGTGCCTCTCAGGCTTTAACTCACATATCAGTTACCAGAGATTTTGTTGAGATGCAGATTGTGAATCTGTCCATCTAGAGCTGGGTCTGGGATTCTGTATTTCCAGCAAGTCCTGGCAATGTTGAAATAATTGGTTTGAGGAGTCCCGACCGCAACAACTCCAGTTGGTGCAGAATACCATAAATAATGCAATGGGCTTCAAATAAAGTTTTAAGGAAAGTATTTCTATTTTTTTTTTTTTTTTTTTTGAGTTGGAGTCTCACTCGGTCGCCCAGACTGGAGTGCAGTGGCCGCTCCCGGCCACCGCAGCCTCGACCTGCTGGGCTCCGGCGATCCTTCCGCCTCAGCCTTCCGAGTAGCCGGAATTACAGGCGTGCGCTACCAAGCCCGGCTGATTTTTTTTATTTATTGTAGAGATGAGGTCTCGCTGCCCAGGCGGGTCTCGAACCCGCGGACTCAGGCAATCCACTCACCTCAGCTTCCCAAAGGCGCGGGATTACAGGCTGAGCCACCGAGCCTGGCTAAGTATTTCTATTTTTATTCATGTAAATTTTTAGAAGTAGTCATTATTTGAAATGAAAGAATTGTTTTTGACTTTGGATTAGAAAAAGGATCTCACTTTAAGATAACCTAGGAGGGAAACTGAAACTTGGTCTTCCCTTTTCCAGACTCTAGGGTTCTGCTCTTAGGCAGGAACATACTAACTGGGTTGTTTTTGAACCTTTCTTGATGATAGGCTATATTACCTGGTGTTTGCCCACATTCAAACACACATCACCTTTTCTGCCCAAGCACAGTCTTAGGGATGCCTTTTCAATATATTACCATCATCTTGCCTTTTTCTTATTGGGTAGACTTATCTACTTATGTGGGATTTTATTCCTCAAATAAGACAAGTTTTATTACTGACCTCTGAACAACCCAAATGCCTAGTTATCCCTATCTGTGGTTTCCTATTATTAAGTCAGTCCTCTCTCCAGGACAACAAAGTCCCTCTCATTTCCATGGTGACTGAAGGGAGAAGCAATGATTATAAGGCATCAGCCAGAATGTATGAAACAGAAAAATGAGGCTTGAAATGCCTCCTGACTCAAGAATATGTATTCCATGGCACACAATGGAGTATTGCTTCTGAAATATTTTACTTTCTGTGTAATATACCTCTTTGACGGATGCATTTTCCAGTTGTACAGTCATTCCCATACCTGTAATATGTGCATAAGCTCTCCTTTGCTTTTGTCATTTTTACTCACCCTTAATTGTACATGGAGCTAAGAGTATATTTTCTAGACATGGCTTGATTTCAGGTGATGTATATCTGGAACTAAAGAATAAGATTCTTTACAATGAGCAATGTTGAATAGGGGCTTCAATAATCATCAGGCATCATGCACTTGGACTTGACTGCTCAGGGCAACCATATGTATTCTTACTGAAGTGCTGGGTGCCTAAAAATGTTTTACTTCATTCCTCAGTTAACAAAAATGACCCTGAAAAGTACACTGATAGCAAGCAGTATTGCACCAATTATACCCTTCACTGCATTTGATTGTAGGGTTTTCTCTTTATTAGTTTAAAAGTGAGCAATGCCAAGTCCAATCCCCTCGGGCCTTTTGTGCTTCTCAAATCATGTCAAGTTGCTTACAACCAGGGAATTCATTACTCTGATTTAGAGATGGCAGAACATAGGATGAGAATTTGAAAACAACAACAGCAAAAAACATTTAAGTCTTCAAATTGTGGAAGTCTACAATTTGAAAAAGTTTTCTGTCTATGAGGATTATTTATGTGCTTTGCTGAAGACAGATGGTTTTTTGAGAGTTTGACTCCAGCTAATGGCAGAGTACCTCTTGTTGGGTTTCTCCAGCAGGTCATGCACCACACACACAAGCCATCCCAGGCACTGAGAATGTCTGAAAGAAGGTAGAAACAAAAGGGGAGCTGGCGCTTGGAAGACAGAAATGCACCATCCTCTTTGCCCAAGAACAGGCCTGGGGGGTACCAAGCAGGGAGTTACAATTCAGAAAAACCCACTGGTTGAGAAGCCAGTGGTCAGGGCCATAAAACACTTAGAGATGGGGGATGATCTGAGAAAGGAGAAAACAACTGAGAGGAGCCCACTTGAGGCTCTGCCCATGTCTTCTGCCCATCACGAGTCAACCACGAGCTGTAATGTGCCTGGCGGATACTAACTGAGGCTGAGATAATTGTGTATATATTCCAGCTGGCTCCAGGCTGCAGAGGGGCAGAATCTTGGGGTTTGCATTAAGGGATGTTAACTGTCTGCTAAAACAAACAGAAACCAGCACTCAGGTGTGGGGAGTCCAGAGTCGCCATAATGCATCATTTACACAGTCTGGTTACAATACAAGATTATCAGACATATAAAGAAGCAGGGAATTATGACACTTCTTAAAAAGAAAGAACAATTATTGGTGACCAATACTGACCTGATGCAGACATTAGGATCAGAGGTCAGGAAATCAGTTATTTTAACTGTGCTCAGGAAGTAAAGAAGACATGCTGATAATGAGTGATGAAATAATCAATATTGCAAAGAAAGAAATGTCAAAAATGAAGAAGAAATTCTAGAGTCAAAAAATGTGGTATCAGCTGGGCTCGGTGGCTCAGCCTGTAATCCCGCGCCTTTGGGAGGCTGAGGTGAGTGGATTGCCTGAGCCCGCAGATTCGAGACCCGCCTGGGCAACAAGATCTCATCTCTATAATAAATCAAAAAATCAGCCAGGCGTGGTAGCGCATGCCTGTAATTCTGGCTACTTGGAAGGCTGAGGCGTAAGGATCGTCGGAGCCCAGCAGGTCGAGGCTGCGGTGGCTGGGAGAAAAATGTGGTATCTAAAATAAAAACTTGCTTGGTGGGCTTAACTAGCTCATGGAGATGATATGAGAAGAAAGACTCAGGGAATTTGAAGGGAGATCAATAGAAATGGTCCAATCTGAAAAACAGAGAAAATAAGCAGTTGGCGGGGAAAGAATCAAAAGGACATCAGAGATTTCTGGAACAATCTCCAAAGATCTCATATACTCCTCTAGACTTTTGGAAAAAAGGAAAAACTGAAACAGAAAAACTATGAAGAGAAACAATGTCTAAATATTGCCCAACTTCAGAGGAAAACAATGGGACAACAAGCATGCATACATTTACCTATTTAGGAGCCCCAGAGAAGCTTAAGCTTGATAAATATTATACATGATTTTTACAGGGCTTACAACATCCTTGTCTACGTTGGAGGCAAGTTGGGGGAAGTACACAGGAAGCAAGTTAGGGAGTCTTAATTTGTAGTATATTTGGAGAAAACTGTAGCAAAGGGGATAGGAAAATGAGAAAACAACAGAAATTAACTAGGAATATATTCTGTTCCTTTCAAACCTATTATTAGAATGTTAAATAGGAGTACTGTAAAAATAAACGTAACCATTAGATAACTAAACAGACATAGGGTTTGCGTCCTCCCTTCCTTTTATCCTGGAGAAAGGCAAGGGCTGAAACCTTTCTCACTAGCAACATTACATCGAGGAAGACACGGCATTTTACTATTTGGGTCAGGAGTCATTATGATAACCAATAGTTTTGCATTTATCATGCTGCATGCTTAACTAACTTCCCAACAACAATCACTATTCGGTAGAGTACTGGGCTTCCCAGATGGTTTTAGAACAACTTCTATGTAAAAGGCATGAAATTAAAGCAGACAGTTGTCTTACAAAAATAGGCAATAAAGGAAAAATAACAACAAAGAGAACTTTCTCTCTTTTTCTTTCAGAACATCAGGATGGCTGGGAAGCTACTCTTCAAATGCAAGAGGGAATGTTTTCCCTAAGCTCCTCGTAATAGGATGTTAGTTATACGTGCTCAACTGAACTAACACCGTATCTTTCCTATAATGCTGATAAGAAAGTTGAAAATGGATGACTCTTTAATATACCACCTGACAAATGTGAGATTAGGGAGTCCAGCAGAATTTTGAAGGCCACGTAATGGGTTGTCTGATATTGAGAGATAAGGGAACTCTTTAATAAGAAGAAAAAGATTGCCAGAGATGCGCCCATTTTTATCGGCCCCCTCTAGTTCTCAGGGTTTAAAATCAATTACAGTTTCACTGGTACTTGAATTTTCCCTTATTGTCACATCCTTTGAATATCTGAATTCCAAAGAGAAATTGACAGACTTACACACAGAATCAGCCCATGGGGAGTGGAAGGTACCACCCAAATTATTTACTTCGTCCACTAGAGACTGTACTGTTACTGGGATTCAGTATGTGATAACCAAATAAAAGCCTTGCTTTACTGTTTTAATTTTTTTCAAAGCCCAGTTCTTAACAAATTTTGATAACAGAAATTCAGACCTGGTCATTCTGTGTTCTTGAGTTAATTCTTCCAATCACTTCAGGAGAGTCTTAGTTAACTGGGCAAAATGCCCTGAGAAGTGAATTAGCACGTTTGAAACTTGGCTAATCTCTCCCTCACCCCTACCCCAGCAAGGCCTGTCTAATTGTATACAGCATTTTAGCATATAGTGGTCTAAATTCCATCCTGTGTTCATATCTTGAATTGGTTGATTTGGAGACAAGCAGACTTCCTTCTGTATCTCATTTAATTTAGAAAAAACAGCAGATTAGTGATTAAATTGACTGAACAACTTCTGGCTCATATCAATTAATTTCTTCAAGACATTTTTCTTAAATAAAGCATCATACACAGCAGCAGGGAATGTCTCAAACAACCCAGCTATGTATGCCACAACCACTGAATATTTTCATTTTTAATGTGAAAAGGTCTGTCACAGAAAACAGCCTGGAAGCTCTAGAACATCAGCAGAGTTTGCAACACTCCATGGTGTAGATACAAGTAAAAGAAATAACAGTATAAATGTTCCAATGCATTAAGACCCTTTAGAAATAACTCTCAGCTTCTAAAAGCACCAGCAAACATGAAAAAGCTGTATTTCTAAACCAGCCAACAAAGAACAATGCATTTAGAAAGCATAGAGGCATTCTTCCTCATCACTTTAATTCAACATGAAGCCTAACCATAGGTAGTTCAAGAGATTTTTCCAAAAGAAAGAGAAAAAGAAAGAAAGAAAGAAAGAAAGAAAGAAAGAAAGAAAGAAAGAAAGAAAGAAAGAGAAAACAGCCTGCCACCCTGTCAACCTACTATCCTGCGAACAATATCAGAATCCAACAGGATGACCCTCTGCCTTAGCCCATTCATGCTGTTATAACAAAATACCATAGATTAAGTAATTTACAAACAACAGAAATTGATTTTTCATAGTTCTGGAAGTTGGTAAGTCCAAGATCAAGGCACCTGGGGAGGGACAGGTCTCTGCTTCCCAGATGATATCTTGTTGCTGCATTGTCCCAAGAAGAGGAATGCTATATCCTCACTCAGAAGAAGGGTTGGAAGGGCAGAAAGCATTCCCTTCAGGCTTAAGCCCTTTCATAAGAGGGCAAATACCCTTAATCACCTCTCAAAGTTTATACCTCTTAACACAGTTGGACTGGGGATGGAATTGCAACTTGAGTTTTGGAGGGAATGTCATCATCCAAACCATAGCACTCTTCTTAAGAAAAAGGGTTGAGAGGATACTTGTTACATTCACTTATTTCTGGTCCTTAGAGCCTGATTCTTAAGAAAATGTGGCAAGTTGCAAAGCTGTAGAGTCAAACTGAGGCTTTATACAAATGGGAACAAAAGTTCACTTTCCTCATAAGATTTCCTTGAGATAACGAATGGTTTATCTGTCTTGTCCCTTCAGCCCTTGACAGCTCACCAACCCAGCTAACTGCTCCTTCCAAAACCCCCTTTCTCTCAATGCAGAGGTACAGATTTGTTTACATAACAGAAATCACATTTTGTGTTATAAATTCTCCAGACATAAGCAAGAATCACCAAATTTGTCAAATGGGTCAATACTTGTGCTTCAAAGTTCAAAAAACCATAATTTAATGCAGATACAGGAATATTGACTAAGTATCATGTTATTTGGGCATTTTGGAAAATACATTTATTTTAGTTTCAATAGTTTGTATCATCACTAATGTTTCTAATCACTTCAGAAAGTACATTATATTAAATGAAGAAATAGAGGCCTATTGTGGTGGCTCATGCCTATAATCCCAGCACTTTGGGAGGCCGAAGTGAGGGGAGTGCCTGAACCCATGGGTTCAAGAATAGTCCAGGCAACTTGGCAGACCTCATTTCTACAATAAATTTAAAAATTAGATGGGCGTGGTGGCACGTGCCTGTAGTTCCAGCTAGTTGGAAGGCTGAGGCAAGAGGATTGCCTGAGCCAAGTAGGTTGAGGATGTGTTGGCCATGAGCGTGCCACTGCACTCCAGCCTGGGTGACAAAGTAAGACTCCAACTAAAAAAATGTTTTTAATAGCAAAAGTTTAGACTATTAAAATATGAGATTATGCTTTAGATGTGACTCTTCATGGAGAGAGTTATACATCAAGTGTTTTGGTGGAAGACCTTTTTCTTTACCCCCTTTCAGAAGATATCTCATTGAACGTTTATGTTTTTCAAAAGTTGCAGTGCATTTTTTTTTTTGAGTTGGAGTCTCACTCTTGTCACCCAGGCTAGAGTGCAGTGGCATGCTCACGGCCACCACAGCCTCGACCTGCTGGTCTCAGGAGACCTTTCCACCTCAACCTTCCAAGTAGCTGGAACTACAGATGCACATCACCATGCCCATCTAGTTTTTCAAATTTATTGTAGAGATGAGGTCTCACCAAGTTGCCCAGGCTGGTCTCGAATCCCTGGGCTCAGGCAATTCTCTCGCCTCAGTCTCCCAAACTGCTGGGATTATAAAATGAGCCACCATGGCTGGCCTGCAGTACATATTAAAAGTTAAAATCATTTGGGCTATGAGAAGAACACACTATAATATATGCTTCTGTGGAATATCTGCCTCATATCAATATACTCTCTGGATTTATTCAGTGTTCTGGAATCAGATTTAAGAATTAAAGCACATATTAAGTTCCCACTTCTTGACCCTGTACAGTTCTTGGACATAATTACTTTGAGTCTTTAAGGTAAGATAGGTATGTGACTAATGGAAGGTTCCTGGTAGAAGTTGACAGAATAGGACAATGACTGCATAACTGAGATCAAATTATATCCACGGGGAATATGGCATCTCAAATCCCACTAATGTCTGCTGTGAAATGCACTAATTCAGATGACTTTTGTGAAGAGGCCTTTTGAATTGGTGAAAAGTCTGAATTATAGATTATTGGAATTTAAAAAAAAAACACATATTTCAGGTACATTCAATGGAAAGAATTGATACCAAACACTCTTTTAAAAGAGCACATTCATTGTTGGTTCCATAAGAATTTTGATTGTATACTTGAAAGCTGTTAATTATCTTAAGTAGGTTAAACAGTTTCTTGAAATGTGTTCACACTAATAATTCGTTTAGGGCTTTTTGTAGTATAGCGTAAAGATGCATTATAGATTCAAATAATTAAACATCCTGCACTTTTGTGATTTTTAAAATTCACTAGTTTGTGGTTCTTCATTACTAACCTCTGAGAAACTTCTAGACCTCTCTTTCAGAGGTCCACTACTCTTTGTTAATAGCCATTAGTCTATTATTTCAATAAAATACCATATCCTAGTAGAGTAATGTTTTCAAGTTTGGGTGACAGATTTCTGTTGTGGATGGTAAACCTAAAGTTTTTTTTTTTTCAGTCATCTATTCACGGATTCTAATTATAAATCTGAGGAACTCCAAGAACATGAAATCTTTTTTATAAGTGTGATATTCTCCAAACCACAAGTTAAGCTTTTCTTAAGGAAATGAGAATGTTACGAGGTTCACTAGCTCTGTGATCCAACTAGCAATCTTCTTTGCAGTGTTTAGCAGGCTACCATAACCAGCTGTCAAATCCCTCCGGAAAGCAGAAGCTCCTGGGTGGCAGTCGCCCTTCACTCCAGGGAGAGCTCATGGAATAGCTCAGGGTGTGTGGGCTCTGGCTGCCTCATCAGGGTTCAAACCCAGCTTGACCACTTTCTAGCTCTGCCTCTGTGTTCTCACTGGGTAAAGCAGTGTGTCAGGAAGACCCACTGAACAGGATGCCTTGAGGACCCAGTGAGGTACCCAAGGTATCCAGCCCTGTGTACGGGATGTAGGGAGAGCTGGGTGGATGTCAACAACCACTCTCCACCACCTGGAAGAAGATACTCTGTCCATTTGGCCTGAACCATTCTTGTTGAATTTTCACTCTCCCTGCTCTGCATGGACATTGTTTCAGACAAATCCTGTTTTCAAGGGAACACTGTTTACTCTTCCATAAACACACACACACACACACACACACACACACACACATACTTTAAGATATGTTATCTATGTATTTGCTTTATCTATGTATTACTTTTAGCTCACCATTGTCAGAAGTGTCTAGACGCCGATGGTAACCACTTTGAGCACCTCTTGTGATTGCAGAAGTCAAGCGTGACTTGTAGTCATCCTTTGTTATTGGTACATATTGAGTATTACAACCTTTTTTTTGAGTTGGAGTCTCACTCTGTCACCTAGACTGGAGTGCAGTGGTCGCTCCCGGCCACTGCAGCCTCAACCTGCTGGGCTCTGGCAA
>NW_007258900.1:38179-59780 GCF_000164805.1 Carlito syrichta | reverse complement strand
ATTTATTGTAGAGATGAGGTCTTGCCAAGTTGCCCGGGTGGGTCTCAAACCCACGGGCTCAGGCAATCCACTTACCTCGGCCTCCCAAAGCTGATTACAGGCTGAACCACCAAGCCCGGCTGAGCATTACAATCTTAATACAGTTTTTCCTTTCTTAAAGTGTGCATACTTTTTTGGCACCCTCTGTACACATATTTGTTTCAATCAAGGAGTGTAGATGTCCTAGGGGACCAACTTCAATTCAGAAGTTTTCAGGACTCACATGTTTCCTCTTTGGAAAGCCAACGCATTTTCATGGCTGGCACTTCCCCTGCGTGTGAAGACCGCTCAGGGTCAGCCAGTACCTACCCTGGGACCACATCCTCAGATCTTCCAGTTCTGTGGGATGTTGAATGACTAAGTGCTACCTGACAGTGCTTGCTCATATGCAGAGAGGGTGCTGATTCCCATTTAGTGATGTTTGTTTTGCTCTTTCCAAGTTGAGGTAATTCTTGGTAGCACAGTGCCACCAACTTTCTGTTACCTGTAAACATTTCACAGTTTTGCACTTACTTCCTCAACAGAAGCCCTAATCCCTACTATTTTCCTTGGGTGGTTCTTAAAAGTCAACATTTAATCATGAGATCAATGCCACCCGTAGTTTATTCTTTTACTCCCAACTCAAAACTTCTGTATCTTGGCATCCTGTATACATTGTGTCAAAGAAGGAGTGATCATTTCTTTCCAAGGCAGAATACTTGTGAGAAAATGTCCTTAGTATGAAGATGTGCTTATACATGCCTGTGATCATATCAGATTTTTTAAAAGAATTGTATTAACTTTTGAAATTTTGGGTTCATTTTGAAAAACTACCACACCTTCCTCTCTTAATAGACTCTGTTGGCAACTTGTCACAGTTAGCCATGTATATTGTTTTAATCTGCATTCTACCCATATTTAGCATAATAAATACAAACTTAAAAAACACTCCCTGTTGAGGACAGGGGCATGACTCTTGCTATACACATACACACACACACACACACACACACACACACACACACACACACACACACACACAAACATGTTCATTACACAAAAGTCTTCCGAAACTATCCTCAGAGTTCTTCCTCCCCCACTCCTACTACTGCTGCATCTCACCTCGCCCTGGGCTTGTATACCTGTGATGCTCAACACATTCCTAAGGAGTAAATAAACATGTAAATCATTTCTCTGGGAATTTTTTGGGGGGCACAAGACTGTGAGGCCAGGAATTCTCTGGGGGAACTCCCAGAGATAAATATGAAGTCAAACACATAGAAAGTACACCACTGCTGATCAGTGTAGGAGGATTGCCTGAGGCCAGGAGTTCGAGACCAGCCTGGGCAACATAGCTGGGTGAGGTGGTTCATGGCTGAAGTTCCAGCTACTTGGAAAGTACACCAGCAGCATCGGGGGTTGGGGGGGAATGCTCCCGCATGCAGATCGGAAGTATGTCCAGCTACCTCATGGAGGTTTTCTTTTGTTCCTCTGTAGACTTATACACATCACCATGCCTGGGAAACCACTGTATGAATGGAAGCTTCACCCACAGTTGTAACAATGCCACTCTCAGGTCCCTGGCAGGTATATCTGGGCGCTTTCCTGCTATTACAGGTTCACCTGCCACACCCTGGTACCCTGGACAGTAGTGGGCACTTGAGGTCCATTGGTGGTTGCTTATCATAGGGGAATTGAAGTCCATTCAGATAGTCAGCAATTGCCTAAGTGGCTGATTTTATCTGGGAAGGGCAATGTGCTCATCAGTGTTTGGCTGGGCATGCATCTAAGCGTCCACACACACCTCGACAGGCACTGCCACTGCTGAGGAAGTCTGAAGTCATTCTCAGGAGTCTATGCAGATCCTGAAATTGGGCTTCTCCCCATTGTCTGAAGGCCTCCTTGCACCATTCTTATCAGGCTTTCTGTATCTCACCATCAAAGATGTAAATCAGCAGACCAGAAGAAATAGGTTTATAAGGCAATTGGCAGGGAGACAGGCATAAAAATAAACACATAAAGTCATAACCCAACTGGGTTTTCTGTAGGGGAGGTAAAAGTCAAGTGACGCAACATACAGGGACAGAACAGAAGGAGGAAGAGATGGGTTCGTGATCTTTGCCAGTAAACAGAGAATATGTGGTGAGGATCAGCCCAGCTGACAGGACAGTGACATGGCTGAATGCCGATGGTGAAGGAAAGCAGTTGTTACTGCAAGAGCAATATTAATTCTGAGTCTGCCGAACACAGCTGAGAAGTGTTGTGTTATTCCTACTGTAATCGACTGCTCAAGTCACTGGAAGGGAAGTAGAAAGCTCACCAATCTGGCCTACGGATGAATAAAATCTCAAACCACTGTCTCAAACTCAGAATCAAATCCCAAGCATTAAGAACAATGGCCTTGTCTGTACAGAATAAAAAGTGGAGGCAATGAAGTGCAGGAGGAATGTGTGTGGATTTTGTGAGCATATAGACCAGGACTAGACTCCTGCCTCTGCTCTTTCCAGATGATTTGGACAACATCTGGATCCCTCTGAGCCTTACTTTTCTCAACAGGAAAAGGAGAATTATAATTCATACCTTATATGGATCATTGTAAGGATTAAGTAGATAACACAAAAAGTCCTCAAAATAATATCAAGAATTATTTGAAAGTCCTTTATTTTTACTGTCATACTCATGATTATTCATTCTACTTTTTCTTGGAGCAAATAACCTTGTATGCAGGAATGCACTCTAACAGCCTTGTCTGTTTTATAAGGTGAATACTTAACGTCATTGAATGGAAGAAACAGAGCTCAACCTGGCGGTGCATTCCAGGGGCACAGTTTGGGGCATAGTTGGACCCTAGAATAACAAGATTGACTATAATGTCAAGACAAGGAAAGACAAGACCCTTTTAAAACAAAGCTCACTAGAACAAAGAAATCTCTCACATGGAAATGTTACTTTTGGACAAAATATAAGGATGTAACAAAAAGAACTGTGGTGTGTATGGCCACAGCTCAAGGAGCTAAGAAGTAGAGGTGAAAGTGGATCTGTGTGTTAGAGAATCTGAACACCCTTAAGGTCACATGGCAGGTGAACAATGCTGTCAACTCTCTTCACAGTTTTTATGGTCTCTAGCCCGGTCAGGAGAAGGAGACTCAATGCTGTAAACTTCAGAACACCTATCTTAATGAGTAAAGAAGTTTCAAGTAATGAAATACTTAAAACTCATCATATCAGGTTCCAATGTGCCTAGAAATGCTAAGCGGGGAAAGACGTGAGTTGATGGAGCATGGATCTGATTTCTGTGTATGGAAATTCACATGAATGTGTTTTTCTTGCACTGATTTTGAGAACCTGCCATAAAACTTTTGTTAATGCTAAGAGGAAAGACATAGCTAATGCTATGAATTCACTTAGATATCTCTGCCTTACATATTTTGGTAGCAAATTAAATTTATCACTTCATTATCCCTTCCTGGCAGTTGGAAGTTGTAGACTTTAATGGAAGGTGCCAGGGTTGCTAATAGAATCTTCTCGTCACAGATGAAGGAAATGGAAAAGCAAAATCCACAAAGATTAGACGGGATTTATGCTAAAAGACAACGACACCCAAAAGCACAAACTCAGAATGAAGCCTGTGCCCCATCAGCGGAAGGAATTAATTAGCTAACAGATTTGTAACTCTTTCTCTACTATAAATAAAAATGTAGCAACTTTCACCATGATCACGTAGCCAGAGCCATTGCCTATAGAATAGAATTAATGAGGACATTTACATACACTTTTCACTGTTTGTATTGCTCAAGACTTAGTTGCTTTGTCCCCCCCCAGCTGCTCCTGGCACCCCAGGTTAAAAAGGACATGTGTTCCTTTCTACTTCTGTAACTGACAGCACAATAGTGGGGAGAGGAGGGGTAGTTAAGTGGTTAGGGTACAGGGTCTGCAATCAGCAGAATTAGGATTGTATCCTGCTTCCACTGCTAAGCAGTTAAACGTCTTTAACCTCAGCGTTCATCTTTGAAAAATGAGGAGAAGTGTGTGTGTGTGCCCACAAATATATATATAAAATGTATATCCAATTATGTATAGTATTTGAAGAGCTTGGTATCATTATCTTAGTTTTTACAATTGATCGTCCTTCAATGATAAAGGGTTTATCCTGTTCACCACTCAATCTCAATTACCTACCACAGTGCCTGGCATGGAACAGATACCCAATATTTGTTGAATGAAGAGATGTTTATTTAAATGATTAAAATCCAAGCCATAATTAAAATTTCTGAGTTAGGCAAAGATATGCAAAATAAATTCTAATTAGCATCAAAAATCAAATCTGTCACAAAAATTATGTGAGTTCAGAAAAGATATGTGATGCTTATTTCCAGCCATAATTTTCCAGGAGAGGCATCTGAGATGATAACAGAAAGTCCAGAAACTTGAATATGAAAAACCAAAATGAAAGCAGTTTCTGACTTTTTACAAATTTGCAATACTAATGCCCATAAGATGCACAATATGTACCCAGTGAATGAAAATTCAACCTCAGGCATTTTATCTTCAGTTCTGTAAATGTTATAATTTTATCATCCATTCATAACAATGCTATTACAAAATAAAATGTCGATGCATATATTAAAGTGTTAGAAGTGTATTTGGTTTAAAATTTCCAGGGAAATTTCCCACTGGGTTTGTTTGTATAAGGGTGGGTAGGACATTATGGCTAAAGAGCCCAGCCCTGCAAGTAACACTCTCTCAACAATCCATTTAAGGTTCTGTTCTGGAAGCTTTGGCCTCAGGCGAGGCCAGCTTTTGTTAACAGAGGCTGCAGGCATTGGCTGATGCTACAAAGAAAAGCAAGCTGAATGCCAACCAGAGGGCAGAATCAAATCTTCCACCTTTAAGAAATGGCTTCTCATGTGAACTGAGCGGTCACACTCACTGCCCACACCACCCCTCAGGGAGCCAGATGTGCCCCCACTCCCTGTCGAATGCCTAGCCTGTCTTCCCAATGTGAGAGCCCCAAAGTCTTCCAGCTCTACACTCAGCTGCTGGAAAGCTGGCAGAGGGAAGCATGTTTGTTTATGCCCCCAGCCATTCATTTTCTTTAAGCCGGTTTCCAGCCAAGATTTTTATCTAGGTACCAGCCATTCTTTTCCACTGGTTAACTTCAGAAGGTTTTTAGTTCCCAAAGGCTACCTGATGGAAAGTAATTTAGGCATAAAAAATGTCTTTAGCATTTCTTATGTGATATGTCTTATTTTGTTCCTGGGAATGTTACTAAATGTTTACCCCCTAGTTTCTTTCAGAGTTGTTTGCTTTTCTTTAAAACAAAAATAACTTAATGTGTTTAAGCATATTTACACACAGTAAAATGCACACATTTTAAGTATACAGTTAGAGTTTAGACAACTATCTCCACCCATAAAACTATCTGCCCAATCAAGGTATAAGATTTAAAAATATCACTCCAGGAAGTTTCCTGGGGCCTTCTTTTAGACAAACTCTATTTACCAAAGTTCTGATTTATAAAATATAGATTTGTTACTCCCATTCCTAAACTCCACATAAACAAAATTACTAAGTATTGTTTGGTGTCTGGCTTCTTTCCCTTAACCTGTTTTTGAAATTCATCTATGAAAACTTTATGGATGTGTGTTTTTATTTCTCTTTGGTGCACCTAGGAGCAATTGCTAGTTCTCACAAAGAATTGCTGAAGAATTTTCAGAAGTAATCATACCATTTTATACACTCATTAGCAATGTTTGAGATTTCTAGTTGCTCCATACGCTTGCCAACATTTTATGTTGTCAGTCTTTTGAATTTTAGCCATTCTAACAGGTGCGCAATAATACATCTCATCATAGTCTTTTGCTGCACTTTCTAATCTTACTTAAGGCATCTCCTCTCTCTGTTTCTCTGTCCCTCTCTCTCTCTTTCTCTTTCTCTCTGTACTCTAATTCACTGCTGTTCTTTAGGTAGGTAGAGAAATACAATTCCTAACCATAGACCAGGCTACCAAAACTATAGTGATGTGCACAACCATCTGTGTACAAGTTGATAATGACAAAAAAAGGTACTTCCAAGAACATTTCCTTGGTCTCAGTGGGGTACAAAGAACCATCACCAACACAGCCTCACAGATAGATTTGCCAGAGCCTTGGTGAATTAATCCGACAGAGGTCTACTCCATGTCCATGCCAAAGGCATCAAGGAAGGATAAAGGCAAGGGAGGGGGCTTGTGGAAGGTCTGTCCTTTAATTTTTCCTTCTTTCCCTCACTTAACTGTTGCCTTCTCAGCCTTAACTCTTACATAAACCAGCTAGTGTTTCCCTCTTGGCCCAGAACAATCATCCTTGAAGCTCTTTAGAATCAGTGCCTCTCTTATTAATTAATTCAAAAGTCGGTGGGGGGAGCATTTAATATAATTTAGGCTAAATAAATTTCTTAAACACAATGCAAATGAATTGGACTGTCCTTTCCTGTGGCATCTCTCAACAGCTGAATGTGCTATATGGCATTTCACAGAAGTGTGCCTTGATTTGAGAACATCTGCAACAGTCTGGAACACGTTTTCCCTGTACTTGACTTTTAGCTCATTATAGCTCTCAGATGTTCCCGCAGCAATCCTGTGACATATTGGAGTGTTACTGAACAAACATCAGTGAAGCCTATGTCTTGAGTAGTGTCAATCTCAGTTGAAAATGTTTCAGCTTTCTTAGCATCAACACTAGAAGAATTTAATTAACCCACTGAAACTTTCAAAATGATAGTTAATGCGTAGAAGAAACGAGGAATCAGAAGAGCGGGGAGAGGAGCTGAGCTCTCGTCCTCCCACAGCCGATACTACCCCGGTAGCTGTTAGCAGGCACACCACAGAAGCCCTGCTGCCTGGCGTGGCCCCCTGTGCCTTGCCACGACTCTCGGGCTCACTCTGTTCCCCGCATGGAGACAGAGAAGGTGGAGGTGGCCGCCGCTGCTGCCAGGCTCCCCGGGTTCCCACACAAGGTCAGCCTCCAGCCTCTAATCAGCCATCACCCAGCTGCTCTTGTGCTTTCAGTAGGCAGGGCTGGGGCCCAGGGTCAGGAAAGAGCTGTCGGCAGCGACACGGCGCTCTGCCCAGCGCTGCCATTACATTAAGGAAGCAGCTGGTGGGATGACGAATGCCAAGGGCTCTGTGCAGTATAGAGTGCTCATATAATTGTCAGGGATAATCACGACTGCTGTTTCATTCTGAGGTTGCAGAAAGAGCGTGAACTGGGTGGTGGGGCAGCAAATCACCAGAAAGCTGAGAATATGGGTGTGGAGGCCTGGAGGGAGGGCTCTGGCAAGGGCATGGATTGCAAGATTCCCAACAACGAGAGTCCAATTGCCCTTGTGGGTTCGATGACCACCACAGCACTATGAGAGCCACATAAAGGACCAGGGAAGACTCATATGTAAGGAGCAAACATGTTTGTGGCAGGGACGTGTCCTAAAAGATGAACCCCAAGAAAGTTCTCTTCACGCACAGAAACCCTGCCTGTCTCCTGGCCTGTGCTGTGCTCTCTGCCTTAGCCTGGAGCATCTGAATATTTTGGAAAACATGCTCAAACTCCCCTCACCTCTCTGTCCTGCATATCTCTAGATAATTGCAATTATCAGACTGCATTACAAATAGCTCTTCAGTTGTCTAATCTCCACACTAGCCTGTGATCCTTTTAAGGTCACAGTCATATTGTTATTAATACTTGCATCTATAATGCTGGGCGGATGAGTAGGTACCAAAAATTGTTTGCCTGAAAAAAGTAAGGGAGAAATCAGGAAAAAAGAATGATTTACAATCAAAGGAGAAATTTCAAGTATGGAGGAGTGGTCAGTTGTCGAATGTAACACAGATTTATCAAATTGAAGACTGGGAAATGCCTACTGGGATTTGGTGATCACCAGATCACTGATAACTTGAGCAAGAGACATTCAAGTGATCTGGGGTAGGAAGTGGGTAGAAATCCAATTTTGATTGGCTGAAGACAGAAAAAACAATGAGAGACAGTGAGTAGAGATGATGTGTTCTAGAATCTGAATTGTGGAGGGAAGAAGAAATTCACACCTTTACTAATGTCTCTTGACAAACCTATGAGGTCTATACTATTATCCCAGGTTTTGGGGTCAGAAATAGGGGTTAAGAGAACATATGTAAGTTGTCCAAGGCTTATAGCTAATGAGAAGGACACCATGAGTTGGGAACTCACTCTGCTTGGTTTCCTCAGTTGGATTAGGCCAATTGTTGGCTATCCTCCTAACAATTTATTTAAAGCTGGGCTGTCTTAGTCTGATTGGGAGGTTCTAACAAAACAAAATAAACAAACATTTATTTTTCACCATTCTTCAGGCTGGGAAATTCAATGCGGGACCACAGCGTCAGTGGATTTAGCATCTGGTAAGAGCCTACTTCTTCTGAGAGGCATCTTCTCACTTATCTTCATACACGGAAGGGGCACAAGGACATTCTTATAAGGACACAGATTCCATTGCCTCCCAAAGGCCTCACCTCCTGACAGCATCACACGGGGGCTGGAATCTCAGCACATACTTTGGGAGGCAACAAACATTCAGGCTATATCGGGCACAAGGGCGGAAGAGACAGCTCATCTGTATGTTATGGGAAGAAAGGTTGTCTGGTAGTTGCAAGAACTTTGACAAGTGATCAGATAGCAGGAGATTTCACGGTGACTACATCCTGGATCTAGCTGCCAGCAGAGGGAAGGAGTGCTCTAAAGGCCAGCTCTTCCATCTCATAACCTCACAAGGCCTAAGAGCTATCTGCCCCAAGCAACAGTTACAAGTTACCTGGAGTTTCATGCGCATTTTCATGGGCTGGCAGTACTGTGGTAATGACCAACACTGAAATCTCAGTAGTTAACAGTATAAGTTCCTCCCTCGCTCACTTTTTGTGAGTTGGTTGTGTCTCTGATTGTGCTCTCTGGGGTAGTTCAGCCATCTAGGTCCCCATTCAACGTTGCTGCCATCTCACTGTGAGTGTCAATCTAGACCACCCATTCTATGTAGCTACCATCTCAATGTGAGACTTCAGTGTCCATCCAGGCCCCCATTCCATGTTGCCACTGTCTCAACCTGAGACTTCGGTGTTCATCTTGGCCACCCATTTTATGTTCCTGCCATCTCAACGTGAGACTTTGGTGTCTGTCTTGGCTACCCATTTTACATTGCCACTCTCTCAACGTGAGACTGCAGTGTCCATTCTGGCAGAGAAAGGGAGTGGGGAGAATTGAGTGCTGCCTCTAAATGCTTCCACCCAAAGAGTCACATGCCATACTGTGCCCACATTTTATTGAGTGACATACTCATATGAAACATCCAAGGGGCAGGGATATTTACTTCTATAAAACTAGGAAGGGACAAATAACAGGAAATACTAGCCAGCACTAGCAGTATCTACCACAAACATCAACAGCCTGAAAAGCCAGATGGCCTTGAGAGCTTACGGTATACCTCAACGAAGATTGTATACAGTAGTACTAGAATGGTGTTACTTTCCCAGAAAGACTGGATTACCACAAATGCCATTTGTTTGTTTTTGTTTGTTTCACTTGGAACCTACATTAAATGGAAAGAAAGCACTGATAACATTTAAGGTCTGAAAGGTGGCCTTATGGACAGCCTTGAAATGATGGCTGCCTCTCTTCAGCTCAGCAGGGCTGGGCAGAGGAAGAGACTGACAAGTTAGGACCTGGAAAAAGCTCTCTGACTTGAGATGAAATGGGATAAAATTGATAAACAGGGAAGACAAGCAAAATGCTTTAAAGATGTATGGCAACAAATCTTCAAAAGACATGGTCTTGACAGTGAAACAATCCACAGTGGACCAGCCAGCATGGTGTAAGGAGCTGGGAGTGAAGGCTTCAGGGTACATCTAGGCCAGAAGCAACTTCCCAAACAGCACCTGAAGCTGCAAATCAAAGCCATCTCTGTGCAGCATTAGTCAAATTCTCTATGTGAACTGTCGTCACATCTTCTCGGAAACATTTTGAGGGGTCACCTGTGGCTATGAAGTGCAGAACTACTTTTAAGATTACACAGCATAAAATAGAAGGGTGAGAAATAGGTGGTTAACTAGATCAATAGGGGTAACCAAACAGAGTAACCAGGTCTCTAAGGAGAAGAGAAAGGAGATGGATATGTCATCTGAATATCTAAACTGACCTGGTTAAATGTGAAATTGCCAGTTATTTAGTGAAACTGAAGATATTCTGGCCTTTCTTTCCTTAGCTTCCAGGGTTCTGGTAAAGTTGTTGAATACCAGTTTTGATCCATATAATTTTGAATCAAAAAATATATTTCATTATAATTTGTGTTGTTTGATATTTTTGGTACATCAAATCCCTCCTTTGTTATTTCAAACAGTAGACATTTTTTTCTCAAATCTTAGATGAAGACAAATTGGCATAAATCTCAACGTAATTATAATTTTGTTGTCCCTTTACATTATCGAAATGACTCCTTTGACTCCTATAATTACCAGAAAATTATATCTTCAATCTAATACTCCCTTTATTCAAGTGGGCAGATGGGCTTAACCAGAATATAACAAATACATGTTTTTCTCAGGAAGTGTCTCAGGGTCATAGCTCAGAATTACAGAGAGATATTTTTGCTTTACTCCATAAAATCAGGATTAGGAACAAAGCTAACCGGTTTGCTATAAATGTCCACTGATTTTGTAGAGTTCACAGGAAGAAGGGCAGGGCATGGGTTCAAGGCTAGAATTTGAATTCCAGTTTTAACTTCCATGCTTATAGTAATGGTTTCTTTTTAAATCTTCAATCTCCACCCAGAAAAAGAAAAGAAATACTAATTTTTTTCATGGTTTAAAAGTGACATCAAAATGAACGTGGGTAAGTTTTACTGAAGATGAAAAGCACTTTTGCACAAGTTCTAAGTATATAATTAATATTAATAAGGTGCATTCTGATTAAAGTAGTTATATTTGATGAAGTATAAGAAATTATACTTAACCACTTACTTTCATGAGTGTGACAAGGGAAATAATTACATTTGTGCTTGGCAATTCAATATCGAGTTTATGTGGTAAGGAGAAATGGGGAGCATAATTTGTATAAGCATGATGGAATAAAGAAAGATAAGAGAATGGAAAAACAATGAAAATGTGACCATCTTTACACTCATCTCAGGCATTCTCAGTGAGCTCTAGTGAGGTAGCTGCAGTGGTTTCAAATCCAAAAGCACGTTGCTGCCCAAGTCCAAGACCAGGTGACCTGTGGGAGTGCCACCTTTGTACCCGGACCTGGCGTGTCGTATCTCATCCTGTCTCTGTGTCCACGCAGACACTGACAAGTGGTCACACACCTCTACTGGACTTGGCTCTGCGTCACCGGCTTCCTCTCCACAGGCTCCTGCAGGACCCCGTACTGGCTAGAGTGGCCCTGTGAGATGAACTGCCTGGCCCTGGGTGGAAGACATCAAGTTACGAAGGTTTACAGCTGCTCTGGCCATAATCAAGGCAAAACAGCCTCTCCCCACACGTAGCACAGGGTTCCTACATTCAGCTGTCAGCCCACGGTATCTGAATTTGGCACGAATGGTGAGGGAGGTGCTGGCAGGAGCCCTTGTGCTATGAACACACCCCCATTGTGCGGATAGCCCTGACTCGCATCCTGCAACTCTATAATGAAATAATATTAGAAAAGAAAAATTCATATGTTGCTGACTTCTGGCTTGGCAATAGCAGCAGCCTCTTTCCCTCCTGCTTATTTTAGAACCAGTGACAACCACTTGTAGCAACTTACGGTCCAAGTTTCAAATGGACCATTTTATCTCCATTTTACCAGAAGGCAAACACTTCTGAATTACATAGGAGCTGCTTGGGAAAGGAGAGACTTCAAAGGACAAAGATGCCAGCTCTTGACCACATCAAACAAATCTAAGCTAGTGTGACCATGTGATCAATAGAAGGGTAAGATAATTGCTAAAAATAATGTGTAAGCACCACTGGAAAAATCCACACAAAAGAGCAAAGAAGTCAACTCATAAATCATTGTTCAGCTGTTTGTATCTACCCCAAGATTTTCCAAATGATTTGTATATGGATATATCACATATCCAGTATTACTCAAAATATCTATCTATCCATGTATCTATCTAGTATCTATCTAATATCTATCTATCATCTATCTGTCCATCTATCTAATATCTATCATCTATCTATCTATCTATCTCTTTTATCTATCTATCCATCCATCTCCATGCTACAAATAGTTACAATAATGCATTTCTTGCCTACTACATGCTATGCACATTACATATATGATTTTTAAGTTTCACAGTCTTTGTGCATATGCAGGACTACGGGATCCATTCAGTGGTTCAAGTTGACCCAGTAGTAAGACATCATGCCTGGACTTGAACCCAGACCTGCTGGATTTCAAACACTCTTTGCTGAAGTGCCTTTTTCACTACAGCACATTGACTTCTTTGTGGGATCATTGCACACTGATGAGACGATCAGAAGCTCAGAACTACAAGACAGGGCTATCAAGTGTTATCCAACATGTTTTGCTTGTAAGCAGGAATAATCACTAGTTGTAAAACAGGTGTCTGGCTTATTTTTATAGGATACTTGACATTCCAACATTCTATCTAAGATATCACTCAAACCATCTGTTGATATTTGGAGATGTAGATTAAGTCCCCATAACATCTATGCAATGCACCCTGATCTGATAATTTTGAGAAGTCTGAACTATCAGTGACTCATACTTTCCTCTCCCCCATGGCCTAAGAAATGAACGAAAACAATTAAAAGACATGTAGCCACATGCAGACTGGCTACAGTCATAAAAAGTGACCTCAATAATAATTTTTTCTATTTCAATCATTATTCAAGCAGCTGGTAGAAATGTACATGTTATCTGAAACTTTAGTAACAACATAACTTGACCACTGGCAGTCTTGGGGGAATAAGTGCAGGACCAATCTGCGATGGGAGATCACATGGACAAGGAAAACAGGGTCACAGGATGAACCTGAAGAAGAATGGTTTTCACCTCCCTCCCTCCTCCTCTTCTCCAGGCTACCTCCACAAATGTCCATCAGCAAAAATAGAAAACAAAGTATTTATGGTAGCTGGATGGGGGTAAGTTGTAAGGATCTACCAGTGGATCTTCATTATAGGATTTTCATTTTAAGATCCTACATACTCATTGGCAAAATTAAATTATTTCTGATTATTTCAGTTTACAGTTTGAAAGTATGTATACATTTATTCTGGTCACAAGTTCTTTATGAGATACAAGTACATTGGATATTTTCTCCCATTCTGTTTTTGAGTTTTCATTTTCTTTACCATATCTTTTGGTGAGCACAGACGTTAACTGTGATGATGTATAACTCATCTATTTTTTTTCCTTGTATGATTATCGCTTTTTGTATCTTGTCCAGGAAATGTTTTCTTGCCCCAAGATCATGAAGGTATTTACTTTTGGTTTCTTTTGTAGATTGGAGGAAAGGGGTATATGACTTCTGCTCAATTTTGCTCTTAACCTAAAACTGCTGCAAAAGAAAATTATGATAGTAGCTTCCTTTTTATTTTCATATGCATGATATATTTAAAATTGCTATTGTGTCTTGAATGAGGTAGGCATGAGGTTAATTTGTTTTTGTGAGTGTCCATTAATTTTGGTTTCATCTGTTGAAAGGAATTTTCTTTCTCCATTGGACTGCCTTTGCAACTTGGTCAAAAATCAATAGAGTGTATATGTGTGGGTATATTTCTCGACTTTCTATCTGTTCCATTGATCTATTTGTCTATCTTGACACCAAAACACACTTGCTTGATTACTGTAGATTTATAGAAAATTTTGAAGGCAGATAGTACAAATCCTCTAACTTTGTGTTTCTTTTTAAAGATTGTTGTAACCCTTCTAGTTCTTTTGAATTCCAAAGTAAATTTTAAAATCAGTTTGTCAACTTCTACCAAGATATGTTTTGGGATTTTTATTGGGATTGTGATATATGTACAGATTAATTTGAGGAGAAATGACATCTTTACACATCTCACCATTGACTTAAGTCTTCTTTAAATTTTTCTCAGCAATTCTTTGCAATTGCAGTGTGCAGACATTGAATATATTTTAAATTGTTCCTAAGTATTTTCTAGTTTTTAGATGCTACTATAAATGACACTTAAAATTTTAATTTTCTATTGCTTATAGTTCAAATTGTGCATATAGAAATATAAATGGTTTCTGTATCTTGTTTTGGTATTGTGAAACTTTGCTAAATTCATTTGTTAACCTAACATTGTAATTATAGGTTCTTTAGGATTTTATATGTACACAAGCTCTTACCATCTGCAAATAAAGACAGTTTAAGTCCTTCCTTTCCAATCTAGATATCATTTATTTCTTTTTGTGTCCTTGTTGCACTGGTGAGGACATCAAGTAAAATACTGAATGGAAGTAAAAAAAAAGTGGGTAATCATGACTAGCAATGATCTTAAGAGAAAATAATGTATCTTTTCAACATATGCATGATGGTAGCTATAGAATTTTTTGTATATGCCCTTTATCAGATTGCGGGAATTTCCTTCTATTAATGAATTGCTGAGGTCTATTATTATAAATGGATGTTGGATTTTTCCAGTCTAAGAACTTTACCTAGAATACATCAAGACCTCCTAAAGTTCAATTAAATAATTTAAAAATGGGCAAAAGATTTGAATGGAAACTTTACAGAAGAAGATATATGGAAGACCAATAAGAACATAAAGAAGTGTTAAACATAATTAGTTATCAGGCTAGTGAAAATTAAAATCACAATGGGATACAATAACATTCTTTCAAAATGCTCATAGTGAGCTGTAGTGATAGACAAGAATGGCTAAAACTAAAACAAAAGATTATCAAATGCTTGATGGAATATGGAAGAACCAAACACCTACTCTGTAAAATGGTACAGCCACTTAAAAAATCTGGAAATTTTTTGTAAAACTTATACATCTACCTAAAGACTCAGAAATTATATTTCTGTGTATCGCTAAAGAGAAATAAAAATATATGTTCACAAAAATAGTTATGCAAGAATGCTTGTAGCAAAATATTTATAGCATCAAAGGGAAAACAGTCCAATGATATTTCAACTAAATAAACAAATTGTGGTATATTTATAAAATAGAATATTATTTACCAATAAAAATGAACTACCAACATCCACAAAAACATGAATAAATCTCAGCAACACTGGACTGAATGAAAACTGCCACTCACAAAAACATACATTCTGTAGAAATCTATTTATATAATGCTAAAAAAATGCAAACAAACTAACGTATGGTGACAGATGCTAGATGGTGTTTGCTTCTGGTGGTGGGAGGGGCACAGATAACTGCTAGGCACGTGCAAAAGGCAATCTTCTGAGCTGTTGGCAATGCTCAACGTCTTTGTAGAGGCAAGGATTTCACGGGTATGTGCGTTTGTCAAAACTCATCAGGTGATTCACTTAAGACCTGTGGATCTTTTCTGTATGGAAATTATATCACAATTTGGAAAAATAAATGGCATAGGAGACATAAAACTTTTAATGTTACAAATAGGAAATACTATTGTCCTCTGTGTGGCTGCTATAATTGTGCCTTTTGAAATGGTCATGCTGCGAACATTATATATTCCTTGTGGATACTTCTTTCTTCTTCTCTGTGTTAAATAACTTTCCAGAAATGATGTTAGACATTAGTATATAAAATTACCACAACTGTACAGCAGCAGTTTTATGAGATTGTATTACTTTTGGCTTTAAAATAACTGAGAATGATGCGTCTTGTCATCTGGATACAATTTTGGTTTTTATCATCAAAACAAAGCCTTGTTTTTAGGGTTGCTATGAAAACATCATAACAGTGATCCTGATTTTCCCCTAATGAAAGTTTTTTAATGAGTGCAGATTATATTCACTTGTGAATATCACTGATCTGTATTTCATCATGTTTTAATACCTACTGAGAGTACAGTAATTTGGCACATTTACTGTTTTCTTCTAAAATGACTGCTGTACTTGAAAGGGCTTAGCTGAAATTTTAATTATAAATTGGCTCTATTTTCCTCCTAAAAAGGACACCACAGATAGTTTGTGCAATTTATGTCTGTAAACACATAGCACTGGGCTAGGTGCTCGAAGATTCAGGTATGAGTATGACATGATGTTTCTTTCAAAACGCTCATAGTGAACTGTAGTGATAGACAAGAAGACAGATAACTAAAAGGGAGTGTAATACTTGCAATGCTAGTCATATGGAAACAGGCTAGCCAGCCATGTAATATATCTAGTTAGCTGTGCCAACAAACAAAACGAAAGCAAAATTAAGAACAAGTCGTCACTTCTTCTGATGCCTTAAAAATGCCCTGCAGACAAGCTTGTATGTTTGATCGAATATATTACAGTGAGAATTATGAGTATTTGACAACAAAAAGAGAGTGTGTAATGTTCATTTCTTGGTAGATGTGTATAATTTAAATACTGAAATACTGATTTAATCCTAGAGCGTAGTGATCCCTTTTGCCATAATGATGCTATTCTCTAGAAAGTATTAATGGCAAAATTATAATCTTTCTTCTCATCAGAACTCAGTCTTTCTGCCTTCGTTAATGCTGGATGAGTGTAGGAAAATTGAGACATCCCTCTGGCATGTTCTGATATGTTGCGTGTTGTACAACAAGCCAATATGGCCTAACAATGGGTGATTCTTTATACTTTATTCTTCTTGGAATTTACAAGGTCAACTTTACTCATCTTTCCTCTACAGAAGATAAAATAATCCCGACCTCTCTTTAAATCATGATTTTAGCATCTACCACAAGGCATCTTGGAAACTGAAGTGTTTCTTTTTTGGCTGAATATTTAAAAGACAGTTATTGGCTGATTCAGTTTGGATAGAGATAAATCTAGAAATTCTTAAGCCTTGGTAAAAAATACACAGAAGAGAAAGAAAGTTCTTTGTGAGTTGTTTGCTTCTCAGTAAAATGAGCTATCTTAGCTTGAATTAAAACAAAAAGAAGAAGATGATGATGACAAAAGAAAGAAAAGAAAAACGGGCTATCGGAAACCAGAGAAAGGAGTGACTTGGCTTTCCTGGAGGGAAAAGAAGAAGGTCATGAATGGCTTTACAAAGGAAGAGACACTTAAGACAGATCTTAAAATAAGTTAGTGACTGATCAATACATTCATTCAGCAATTCAGCTACCACACCCTGGCTCCTACATGGTAGACACTGCCTTAGGCACCGGCCACATATGGGATCTAACCCTCAAGAAGCTTATTATCTAGGCATATTTTGCCAAGCCAAGAAGGCACAAGGGTTGCTCAGTTGGCCACCTCACTCCTGTCCTGACTTCTTCTCATCTCACTCTACTAAACTAAACTCATACATATAAAGGGACTTCAAGTTCAATCATGGTTTCTTTGTATTTATATTCTTTTCACTTTTTAAAATTTTTATTTATGTATTTTTTATTTTAAAAATGTGGGGTTCAATACAGTATTAGGTATACAAGTGGTCATCACACAGGTAAAGTTTGGGCCTCCCTTTAGTTCCCACTTTACCTGGTTTGAGATTAGGTACCCTTATTGTGTCCCCATCCCCACCCTGGCAATGTCCTGCTACCGCTAATCCCTTTCTTACAGTATTATGGTGAATGTTCAGGGTCTGCTTATGAGTGACTTTTCATTTCTTGAAAGTAGTGGCTTGATATGATGAGAGACTACTAATTCTTATTGGTATCACTAACACTGTTTTCTTAAAACATTCATTTGTTCATTTATTCATTCACATATCTAGCCCACATTTACAAGCCTCTTTTGTGTATCAGGGCGTGTCCAAGGAATCAGGATACAAAGACAGATGAGAAAAGTGAGTTTATAGCTTAGTAAAGAAACAGACATGTAGCATTTCAAATGCTGTGTGATACAACGCTGTGTGCTGCAATGGGGTTCAAGAAGAAAGAAGAAATTAATTCAGGTGTGGAGGCCAGGGAATAGTTTCAAGAGAAGATGATGTGGGAGACCTGGAGGGCCATTACAGATGCAGGAGCAGCATGTGAAACGTGTGCAGGTTCCAGGCCACCGGCAATTTTTTGTCTCTGCTGTTTCTCTTTCAAGACTCTTGCTCAGGAGTTCCTGCTCTCAGCCCAAGCATGGAACAGTGAAGACATTTTCTTCGATGCCTTCCCAATCACAAAATCTGCTGCTCAAATATTAGAGTGCTCAAATCCTTTCATATGTCTCAAGCACATCATCTCAACGTAAGTCTTATTTTCTACACTTAAAAATGCCAAATACGAATATTCTCTTTCCTAATAGCATTAAAATAGCTACCTTGCCTCCAACTCTATAGATGAATTTTTGGATAAAGGTATATTTGCAGTTATATTTTCACTTAGATACTTTTCACAAGCCCTTATCCTTGGAGCCAGATATATTGAGTCAGATATAGTGATCCAACATTGTTTTTTGGGCTTTAGAAAAGAAAATGGGTTCACATTCCCCATTTTACCAAGCATTCCCCCTCTGGCCCCAGCTAGGTGTGGAGTAGCAGCCTGGTATCAGCCGTGTTAGTCTCCCTGCATCAAACACTTAAATGTTCTCCAAGAGCAACAGATAAAGATGACAAAAGCCTCACATCAGGCCAGGCTAGGTTTTCTGTTCATTTAGTTCTGTGAAACCATTTGGTTTTAGTCATTCTGGGCTTCAGAATTGTTAATGAGGGATTGTGGAACTGCATTGTGGTTGTTTTCATTATAGTTTTAGAAACGGGTTTAGGAAGATGAAGAAGCTTGCCCGATTGCCTGGCTTGTAAGTAATGAAGTATGCCATGAGTCTAGCAATCGCACACTCAACTCAGCTGATATTCATGTCCTGCACAGGGTCCTTGCCAGCACCCTTCTTCTGGCTGTTCTGACCCCTGTGGTCTTCCCTGGGCTTCTTCCCTGCCTCTCTTCCTGCTTCGTGTCTCCCTCCAGAGGCATTTATTACCAGCTTTCTCCATTGAGAGATGCTTATGTTCTGCTCATAGCTAACTTCTCCAGCCTCTGACTTTTCTATTCCCTTATTCACTCCTCTTGGCAATACTGGTTTTTGAATCCCTCCATCAGAGTCATGATGCTAAGTTGCAGATTCCCAATGAACCTCTGACCTGATGAATCAGAAAGATGCAAGTACACCAGGGAACCTACATTTCCCACAAGCACGTTGCACAGTGTTTTAGCACCAAACTTGGGATCAGCAGCCCTGAGGTGTGAGAAGCTGCTCACTGTAAAGGACTTGCTCTCCTGCAGCACAGATGACTGGAACCACGAAGACACCACCTAAAGAAGACATTGCTGGGGCCATTTGATCAGCTCATAAGTCAGGTAAGCATAAGGAGAGCATATTAATATGCTAATCACTTGAAAGATACCATGATTTACTTGGTCAAATTCTTGTTTCTCTAGCCAAAGTCTCATGTCCTTTCCATTGGCAAACACTACACTGTGATAGGTTCCTTCTGAACATCTACTCTAGTTAATTCTAGCTTGACCTACCAGTGAAAGAATAAAAATTGTATTTTCAAAACAAATGCTTCCTAACTAAAGAGGCCAGCTAACTCTAGGGTGTCTTTCTAAAAAGAATCTGCACTTTCATTCTCTTTCTAGCTTGCAAACACTACAAAGAACCGATACTGCTCCTTTAGCTAAGGAAAGCATCATATGAGTTGCATTTAAAGACACACACACACATTAGCCAAACTAAGAAGGAACAATTAGGAAGCCACCTGAACCCTGGATCCAGAGCACTTTGATTCACTACTAGCAATATTAACCTAGTGGGGGATTTGTCCCTCTTGTGTTAGAGACGTTAGCTTGCACTAGAGACTCCAGCAGCACAGATTGGCGACCAGACCACCTGCCTGTTCCTCAACTTGGGGCTGAACAAGGAGTCACTAATATAATCACAGGCAAAATCCTCTTTTTCTACAACAAATGATAATGGTGAAAATTGCACTGACAATTTTGACGAAGACTGGGCTTCACAAGTCTGAATCTAGATCCAAACCACTGGCAAATCCATTTCCATGCATGTCCTCAACACAGTGTTCCCAACATCACACATCTTTTATTTGAACTTGTGAGTTTTGAAATGAGTGTGAAAATCCTTTAAAGACAAACCTTTACAGTGCAATGAGATTGCTCACATTCCAACTCACATGGCAACTGGTCAAACTTGAGACAACGATGTTACATATGGTCACAGACTATCATGTCAGGAACAATTTCCTTGAGATATTTACACTGAATGATATAAAGTCATTTGTGAATTTTTTAAAGTTATAAACAACCTTAGGATATTGATAGTCATTGATAAAGGCAAGAACACTCACTGTCTAAATACTGCAGACTCAGTTTATGATAATATGATGAGTTACACTAATAATGCTGCCTAGGCACTGTCATGCTAATTACAATATTATAAATATTAATGCCACAGCCTTTCTGTTTGATTACCACTCATGGAGTCATTCATCATGATATTTTCCTGGAACTTGCATTGTAAGATTTTATTTCTTCCCCCCTTTTCTTTTCCATTACTGGACTTGCAATCATACACATTCTTCTTCATGAAGACTTTATTTTTGGCTATCTGTTAGGAGAGGAAAAGTGCTATTTTCCATGAAAAGAAGCCAAATATAAGTCAGTTATAAGATGTTTCTCTTAGTCTCTGAGTCCCTAACCCAGTCACCCAAGGCAGAGCGTCCAGGGTTTTTGTTTCCCATTCTTTTTCATGTGACCTGTTTCAAGCTAAGATTCATTTGAATTATTAAATGCTTCCTTAAAGAATCTTTTTATACTGCTTCTCTTTTTTAAGTTAATTATTGATGTAGTGACAAGCTGAAAAGACTAGGAATTATAATTTTTCCTCCCCTTATTCAGGGCTCAAGAAATGTCTTCTGACAATAGTTGTCTATTTAGAATAACACAAAGGAAATACAAAGGCGAAATGCTAAATGTTGTTTTAGAAAAGAGCTGTAAAATCACTGTATTATACAAAATGTAAATGTAGTGTGTATTTCTCAGAAAATAGCAGTTAGTGAGAAAGTTGGGGCATAACCTTTTGAGCCAGGTTTAACCACATAGCAAAAGCAGTTACAAAAGACACTGATTAGATTTTAATTTTAAAAAACTTCATCATATTATTCAGGACTCCAGTGATTTGATTGTCTTGAAAATAGAAAGGTAATGTTAGCATTCCCAGAGTTTGTTAAAGAATAGAGAAACTGGTGGGCTCGGTGGCTCAGCCTGTAATCCCCCGCTTTGGGAGGCCGAGGTGAGTGGATTGCCTGAGGCTGCGGGTTTGAGACCCACCCAGGCAACTTGGTGAGACCTCATCTCTGCAATAAATCAAAAACTAGCCAGGCATGGTAGCATGTGCCTGTAGTTCCGGCGACTTGGAAGGCTGAGTGGAAGGATCGCCGGAGCACAGCAGGTTGAGACTGTGGTGGCCGGGAGCATGCCACTGCACTCCAGTCTGGGCGACAGAGTGAGACTTCAAC
>NW_007258900.1:0-38155 GCF_000164805.1 Carlito syrichta | reverse complement strand
CCCCCCCCCCCCCCCGGAAAGAGTGCCAGTCATCACCACGGTAAGCAGGAAGCTGGAGTCACTTCACACTGCAAATTTCAGTCTCTTCCTCTTACATGGCCTTATGTGATACAGGTTTTATATAAAGGTCACATGCAGACACATCACAGTGCCATAATCGAGCCTCCTTGAAAATGACTCCACAGTAACAAGTCCCTCCACCAGGCACTGTGTCTCCTCTCTTAGGGAGACTGTTGGGGGACACATAGTCTGAATAGAAATGGACTGAGGCTGAGCTCTCAAGGATAACACAGCAGAAGCGAGACTTACCTTTCCCACAAGGTCAGCTATGTGAGGAACTGGCTTCCCTTTCTGATGACTCACGGTGGCTGGGCTCTGCCCGTCCCAGTCTTGGAGCTCTTCGATGCTTTTCAGATAAAGCAGGGCTTTGAGGCCAGTGCAGTAGTCTTCGATCACAGTGAAATCCTGATTCTGAATAGCACTGCAGACCTACAAAAGATGGAACAGCCAACCAAACGTCAAACCAAGACATCAACTCCAAACAGATTCACTTGTCTGACTTGACAAATATGATGTGCCAGGCACTCCTGGCAGTGGGGGCAAAGGGGAGGGAAGGACTGCAAAGGGACACAAGGATGCTCTCAGACACGATGAACATTTTCACACACTTGGGGATGGTCTCATTTAGAAACTTCCTAGGTTTTATGCATTAAATGTGTACAGTTTATTGTATGCCAGATATGCATCAGTATTGCTGGCAAAAATTAGACCAAGTAGGTTAATTTTCAAAGAGTTAATTTTGGCACAACACAAGAAAGGACATTCTAATGCTCGCATTTCCCTCTGTTGGGTGTGCTGTCTGCAGGTGGTCCTCACACCTGCAGGGGTTCTTCACACCTGCTGATGGCCCCCTGGAGGCTGGCATGCAGCCCATCCAGTCAACTCAACCATCACATGCACCGCCTCAATCTTCCTCCTCATCTGCTATTCTCTGTGCTGTTCACTATGCTCCAGTCATCCAGGTCTTTTTACTTCAGATTTGTCACATTCTTTCTCTGCTATGGGCCTTTCCACAAGAGCTTCTCACTGTCTAGGCCTTCCCTTCCTATACTGTCCAAATCGCAAGCATTCCTCAGTCTCATGGTACATGTGCCCTCTGTGGGGAGACCTCCAGGAGCCCAGAATAAGTTATGGCCTTCTCTTACTCGGACATCTTTGTCTCCTAATTATTCATGATTATTTCATTGACAACTCACTCCCCAATTAAACAAAAGCTTCAGGAGGAAATGTGGTTATCTTGGTCACTGTATTATCCCTAGTGACTAGCACAAGGTTTGGCACTTAAACTGCTTTCAACATAGAAAGAATGATGATTAAGAAGGGGAGAAAATGGAAATTAAAAAATTCTGGAGTTAAGGATGTTTGAATCAGAGAAATTAGAATACTTCCACTAAAAATACACTTGGAGTTCTGTGATTGTGATTGGGACATGAGTTAGAGCTCGAAGAACGTGGATTTAGGAAACCACTTCTAGAATGACCATTTCCAAAGATTTTCCTCCAATTTTGACACCATGTGTAGACTCCACAGACTCACAAATGCCAGTGGGATCTCTTTACCCAGATGGCCCAACATCACTTCAGATTCAAAATTTACAACATGGTGAAAGATTCAACACACCTTCCTAAATTATATTCCAAGTCCATCCAATGAAGCAACTATCCAAACAAAACTAAGCAAGGAAAAACTCATTTCTAGCCTATGTTACCAGGTGTTGAATATCTGAGTGTCTAGCAATGGCAGCCAGGAAAGACAAATCATGTCATATATGAATAAAAATAAAGGAAATACCTGAAAATGGAAGAATAAATAAATTCTATATCAAAGACTCTTAAAGTCTTCTGGGTCTTTGATTAAATCACTTTCCTTATAATCCTCTTGCCTGGCATACTACCTTATACCCAGTTGTTGCTAGGTTGGCTAAGAGAACTTATCAAAATCATACCAAGAGTTTCCAGAATGGGTTAGGGAGAGAAAGAGACAGGGTAGGAAAAAAGATACACCCAGGCATTCTCAGCAACAAGTGGTTATGATTTCATGATATGTGTAATAAAGAAGGCCAAGTGTGAAACTCGGTAGGATGAAGAATGGATAGGGATGAAGGAGCTAATGATATAGAGACAGGCTACTCTTAGGAGGAGTTTGTGAGAAAACGAGGAGAGCTGAGGTGTAGGTTACAGAATTTTGTGTTTATCTTTTAAAGTATGAAAATAATTATGTTTAGGAGGATGTAGTTACTTTGCACTTCAGAGCAGGACAGAATGACTTCTGTGTAGTAACTTTCTGTCAAAATGTGCTGAATGTGATGATATTAAAACAATACAAAATCTAACATGATGTGAGATCTTATTATGGGCTGGGCACTCTACTGAGTGCTTTTTAATACATTATCTCATTTAGTCTTCAAAATAGCCTAAGAAGTAGATGTAATTTGTAGCCCTATTATACAGATGAAGAGACTGAGTCAAAGGAAGTTAAATAAGTTGCTCAAGTCTCGTATTTAGAAAGTGGTGGTGCCAGAATTCATGACCACACAATCTACTGTGATTTAGACATAGATACCAACAGAGGAAAAACTGTTTTACCATAACTACAATCATATTTTCCTCCAAACATCCCATAAACCAAATACATATAATTTTAAAATGTTGATAAAGTTGTCTCCAGCTGAAATATAGCTACTGTTTTGAAAAATCTATGCTGCTAGATACAAATTGTCAATGTTTTAAATTTCCTATCTTACTTGTATAGTAAGAGTAAGGATAATAACAAATCAAAATAAAAAATCAGAAATAAAAACCCCTTTATATTTTATTTTGAAATTCTTCATGTTTATTTCCACAGCCTAGGTACAATCATGAAATAGATGCTAAATAGGAATAAGAGCATTTTCTATGAAACCCTCTTACATTACACAAAAAGTCTGCTTCTCAGGGTAAATAATTCAAGCATTAATTAGGCCTGTTATAACTCTCTTAGAGTTGTTGAGTTTTTTTTTTTTAGGACAATTATAAAGAACATCATTATAATTTCCTCTACAGTTTTTTTTTTTTTAACTATGAAAGATTCTTTACTTAATCCTCTTTGTTCATTCTGAGATTCTATTTTTCGTAGCATATGCTTACGGGCATACTTTTATGATAGTCTTAAAATAGTTCCCCATGTGAACATAAGAAATCAGATTTTGAAAATCACATCACGTCCTGTACTTTATGGGATGTTCATGACTATTGTAAAAACCTGCTGCTAAAATAAATCTAGAAATACTTTGCAAGGTATGAACAGTAAAGTTTAATCTCAGTCATCCCTGGTTTTTCCAGTGAGAAGATACAAAAGCTATTAACTCTCTCAATCCACAAACATAGCACAATTTGTATATGGTAGAGTTAGCCAAGGGTGGAGTGAGCTGAACGTAGACTGGTATCTTTTCGCCATGGAAGAACGTGGTGGACCCAAAGCCAAGAAGGCTCCCTCTCTCCCGCCCCTCCTGGGCTCTTTATCCTACAGTGTCAGAGTCCTGTATAGCTGGGAGCAAGACTGAGTATGTGAAGGAGCACGAGGCCTGAGGAGGGAGGAGAGACTTCACGACTGTGACCAAGCACAGCCGAGAGACTATGCAAGCTGGAGCCCTGGACCCTCCGTGGCGCCCATGCTGGAGAGGACACCTCCAGACACACAGCAACAAGTGGTTATGATTTCATGATGTGTGTAATAAAGAAGGCCAAGTGTGAAACTCGGTAGGGTGAAGAATGGATAGGGTAGGTGGCAAATGTCACACTGTTTATGCACCTCCCAAGGTTTAACTTCTACTTACCAATATGATTAAGCATAATTAATTTCAGATAGAATTTCTGATTGTAGAAACTTTGCATGTTGGGCTTTTCTTTTTAGAATCTAAACACACATCCAAATCATCTGGGGAGTCTTTGTAAAAATACAGATTCTGGCTCTGCAGGTTTAGAGCAAGACCTCAGAGTGGGATCCGATCTGGCAACACGCTTCCAGGTCACTGTGAGGACACACCTGGGGGGGGCAGAAATTCATCCTCACCTGAAATCCTGACTGCGAAGGAAATTTCTTCTAAACAAATAATTTCCTCTTAATTTTTACTATTCGATTGTATCAACATTATCATGGCCCTTTGAAAGAAGCACCACTTAAAGCTAGAAGTCACATTTGAAGAAACAAGAATAATTTTCTGATTAAATAGTAGTAAGACTGAAAATGAATCTTAAGATGCAAATACACCATTGGGAGCAGAGCTGCATCCATAGATTCGATCCTAGAAAGTGGGACTGCTCGGAAAGATGCCATGTTGCTGCTTGTCCTTTCCACTCCAGTGAGGGCTTTATCTCAGTCTCAGAGGCAGGTGGTTCCAGTAAAATTCCATACGCGTGGCTGCCATGCCTGAATGGGTGTATTTTATATGGCATCTCTTAATTGTTTGTTTACCAGCTCTGATTAGGACTCTTAATAGCTGTTAACATGTTTGCTTAGTATAATTTGTAAGTTCTTGATGGTGAAGCCAGTTTATCTTTCCTCACAGCAGGGCATCAGGTGCCATTATAAGGATCATTGCCACTATTAATGACTTCTATAAGTGCGACTATCCCTGATACTCAGTAGGACAAGCCCTGCGCAGGAGCTGAGTTGGTGGTGACCCCTGTGAGAGTGATCTGAGGTGTGCCATAAGGCTTCCAAGGTATCCCCGTCACCTCTGACTGTCTGACACAGTGCCCTGAATTTTCACCATAGGGGCAGGCACATGTAATCAAAGCCTGTCTGTGCAAAGTGACTGTACAAATACTTGGAAGGTGGCAGGGCTGTGGGGGGCTATTCCTTTCTCATTATTTCTCATGAAAGGAGATTAGCCAGATGAATAGTAAATTATCTATTTATGGAGAATTACATCTTAAAAATCTCCTTTACATATATTACTTCTTTCAATATGTATAAAAAACCTGAGTGAGGCAGGAGAGAGGGTAATAGTCTTACTTGAGAAATGGAGAAAACTTGGATGGGAGAACTGTCTCTGAAAGTGAAATCTAGTGCTTTTATGCCACATCAAGTTAAGAGGTTAAGAGCATGCACACAGAAGTCAGGCAGAGCCAGGTTCTGACTGCATCTTAGCTGCGTAATCATGAACAACTTTCTTCACTCGAAAATGGAGATTAAATTCTTAGCACATGAGAAACTGAAAGGCAACATACTTAAGTGCTTAAAATAGTAGCTACCACTTAGTAAGCTAGATTGGCACCAAAAATAAATTTCATACTATGAATAAGTCATTAGGGCATGAATTAGATAAGATATAATCTGTAACATCTAATACATTTTTGGTCTATGCTGCAGAAGAAGGCCATGGAGCTTATTTTTATTTGTGTGAAGTAATTATCTCAAAATAAAAGATTTGGTCTTGCTGTCAAAAATCTGAGCCCCAGTTCTGTCACTCAGCAACTTTGTGAAGTGGGGCCAGTCATTCAACTCCTGAGTCCCTCCAATCTGAAAAGAAGTGGATAATAATATCTTATTGTTGTGAAGATTGGATGATAACACGAAGGTAGACATGCTGTGGACATTACAAAGCTTGGGTAGAATGGTGCTGAGCCTGATGGGCATGGTCAGGCAATTTAGAATTTCCAGTGCCTAGCAGAGGTCAGAATGGAAAATTTTGCCTGTGAAAAAGAAAGCCAACTTCCTCTGAAATGAAACAGGCAATTTGAAGTGCTAGGGAGCTATCAAATACATTCTAAATTAGATTAAAAATTATAATCCCAAGTAAACAACTCGGTAAGGAAAAATTCTACAACATCAGAACTCCTGGACTAGCATGAGTTTTTGTGTAATACAGCAGCACATGTTTCCAATGATACATTAAAGTGTGACAAAACTTTGAAAGAGGGTTATTAAAATCTCTATTAAAAACAACTCAGATGAGCCATGGCCAAATCATCCCTTTTCAATTCTTACATATAGACAGACAAGCTACATTTCAAGTCCTTTCAAATATGTGCTTCCAGGCTATAGGTAAAGTTCCTGTAAAATCATTAGTAAAAGGTATACTGGAGAGTAACTCCGTTTAATCAAAAATGGAAATTTTTCTGCAAGGCTGATCACATTCTAAACTACACTGAAAACAGAGTCCCATGTAGTCAGAAAGGGCTCAAGAATCTTCCTATAAACGAGGTACATACATGAAATACTCAAGAAGGACTGTTCATCCAAATCTTAAATACTTCCCAGAAAAAAAGGATTCTGTGATCATCCCCTACTAATCTACCTTGAGAAATGGTTTGTTTAAACTTGGTAAAACAGTTGCAGTACTTTACATAGCACTTTATAGTTTTCAAAGCACGCTGTCAAAAAGTCGGAAATATTTATATAGTGATTTACAGTTTTCAAAGCATGCTGACAAATCATATCAAAGGGGAGTGAGACACCTTTCACACCAGTCTCCTCATGCCACAGATGAAAAGCCCAGGACGGCTAATGGGTGAGTATGAGGCACACAGCCAGCCAGCCAGCCATGCTGACTGCCCTGATCCAAAGCTCATACTGCTGGAGCACCACTTTGCAATTACCATTTTACCTAGTCCCTATGTCAGCTCTGAGAGGAAGACGGAAGAGGTCCTAGGAACTGTTTAGTAACTGGGAACACTGAAACTAAACGTTCAACATCATGTCCCAGTTCAAGATGAGGTTGAAGAAGAGGAGTCACTAGTAAGACCCAGAACTTCAGACCTCTAAGGAGCTTCAAACCTTTTATTATTTCCATAAACTTCTAAGTCTTAAATGTGAAAAAAGTCTTACATATGTAAACCAGCACTGTTTTTTGTTTTTTTGTAGTCAAGGTCTCACTCTTTCTCCTAGGCTGGAGTGCAGTGACACAATGATGGCTCACTGTAGCCTCGACCTCCTGGGCTAAGGAGATCCTTCTGCTTCAACCTCCCAAGCAGCTGGGACTGGAGACAGGCGCCACCATACCTAGCTAATTTTTTTATTTTTTGTAGTGACGAGGTCTCACTATGTTGCGCAGGCTGGTCTTCAACTCCTAGGCTCAAGCAATCCTCCCACCTTGGCCTTCCAAAGTGCTGGGATTACAGGTGTGAGCCACCATGCCCAGTCTATATTTATAATTTTCATAAGAAGAAGCAAAATAATTTAAACATATTAGTTAATGGATAGTGTCAGGAATCTTAATGTTTGGATGACCCACTTGAAGGTTTACTACTGAAACGAGAAAATAGATCTCTGCTGTCCTAGGATAAAAAAGCAGCTTCCAATTCCATCTGTCTACACCCACTGATTAAAAAACATAATTTTTTCTCAAAGGCTCAGAATCAGTAATTCTTCACTGAATTGAATTCTGACTAGTACTGACAAACAGATGCATAAAATGACACTGTACTTTAAAAATTGTCATACTATATATAATTTGTATGTGTATGTATACATATACATACATATATATAGCTAAAGCAAAAATTCAGAATAACAATATGCCCCCATGAGCTTTTGGTACTATGTAAACATGGCATTGCTTACTAGAGTTCATGAATAAAACACCAAAATTATAATTTTATAAAAATACAGGTTAAAAGACAGCCCCTGGAGATACACAGTCAATAGGGAGCTCAATGGAAATATATTTGTATATCCACATAAAACCACAACTCTTCATTGTTCTATCACATTCATTTCCATTTGTTGGCGCTGTACAACATCAAAGTCACGATGTCCCTATATATTGCATTTAGCAGTAATGGAACGGACTACGTGAAGAAATCAAAGTGAGAGTTTCTAAGTAGTTTCCTGGCAATTGAGACAGCAGGCTCTTTCATCTGCTCTGTAACTGTGGCAGTGCATTGATTTAAACTCCTTCTGAGGTCTCAAATGCTTTTATATTCTTAGGTCTCTCAAGCAGCTTTTTTTTTCAAAGTGATAAAATTCTAGCATTCAGCAGAATACCATCTTGTTTCCCCCAAAAGGAGAGGGCTTATTTCAGCTTTGCTACTAAACTGCACAGGATCACTAAGTAAAATAGCTGTCCAAATGTCATCCTATTAAGAAATCTGACTTTGAGTTCAGTTTTCTATGTTCTGACCATAGCAAATTGGATTGGGAAAAAAAAAAGCACAACAAACAAACAGCCCCACAGATGCTATTTTCAAAGATTTCGCTCAGAAAAAAGCCTGGTGGATTGGTAGTTCTACTTATTAGATATTTTCAAAGTTGTCTTGTAATTTTGCCACTCACTGATAAATCCAAATATACAGGAGTCATTTCATTTGTTTTATTTTGTGTATCCAATATGTCTTCTTCATCACGGTGCTTACTCTCTTATCTAGCCTCTTAAATGAGAGATTCTTTGACCAATTATAAGTACACAAATGTTCCTTTTTCCTCCCAATCAAGAAGGAATTATCCAGAGCTTGAAAATCTGTTTATCAGTGTTGGTTGGTAGTCATTCTCTATCTAATTAATTTCTTAACTCAAGTTTAGCAAGAGACAGACTGAAGAGAACAAAGTGTTTTCAAGGTATTTTGTGCTGAGATCCAAACCACCTTTTGCTAACCAGACTGTAATCATCAATCCCCAAGTATTTTCTCAAAGGCAGCACAGGTGATGGGCCACCCACTTGCCTACTATTCAAACGAGCATTTTTGACACTGATCTTCTCTGTTGCACTTTGTTGATGACACAACTTCACTGAAGAGGGCCTGGGCTGATTAGTGAAAGGGCTGTCCCTGCGGGCGAGGCCGCCTCTGCCCCCTTCTTTGAATGTGCCCTTTACAGAGTGAGCTCCAACCAGATTCAGATCTCAATAATGACCGGAACCAAGACATAATAACAAGAACCACACAGGGACACAGCACCTCTGTCTACCTTTGATGTGATACCAGGGATAAAATGGGTGAGGCAGGTACAACACATAGGGCCACGGCACGGTGACTGCCATCCTGCCTCTTCAAAGACGGTGCTGTTGATGGCTTTGCTTCCCTACGGTCATAAAAACAAGGCTAGAGAGACCAAGGTCACCCGGGAGCTTCCCACACTCTAGGGTCCTCTGTGGCCCATCCTTTGGTGAGGAGCGTAGCAGTACTGGAGGGAGAAGGCCACTGTGCTTCAGAGGCAGGAAGACTTTCACTAAAGTGGCCTCTCACCATCCTGGGCTTCAGTGCAGTGTTAGTTACTGCAGTGACTTTCAATTTCTCTGCAGTAACACAGGTGATAGAGCTGTGTTGTGTGTGCTCAGTCCCTCTCACAACAAAAATGGGGTAAGAAAGGAAACAACATCCAAACAATAGCCTTCAGATGACTAAAGTCCTTAAGTTTAGGTGATCTTTCTTTTTCACCAGAGTCAACACAGCTGGGAAAACTTAATGTATTATACCATTTGCTAAAATGCCACACAGAGTTTGGATTATAGAAGGAGAGTAAGTCATCATGCCTAGAGAGGAGAGACCCACAGGAAAAGTCACCCATGGGATTTTATTTTCTGGACACTGAAGATGGATAAAGGTACATGGTCAGTCAACAACCGAGTAGATATTCAACGTTCCAGAAAAAAAGAACCACTTACTGACATGCAAATAACATATCAATGACACTGTCCACCTCTGAGAGCCCTCACAATTCAGGAATTGGTTTCATGGTTAGTTTATCATTACTAAAAACACAAATTTGTAAGTAGATTATACTGTCATCTGTAAGTCAGCAATTTTGACTGAGTTGCCAATATATTCTGGGACACAGAAGTTCAGCTGATGGACAGTGAATAATCCATGTAAGAGTTAGGCACAATAGAAAAAGTAAAACAACCTTGCCAATATTCAAATTAATACACCATGAGCACACTGCATGACTATGGGAAGGCTTGGAGAATTAAAGCAATAGGGCTTGTATTTTTTTAAAAGGAGCCATAAAAATATTAAAGACTCATTCTCAATTACTTCACTGTAAAATAAAGAGATGGAAAATATAAAGCTCACAAAGTTTTTAATTTTGTGGAAAAACCAGGGAAATAAATTGTGTGCTAGTTAGTTGGGATTTTTTGTTTCATTGAAGACCAATAACCTAACTTTAACCCGCTTGTTCTTCAGCTTCAAATGACGGATCTGCTGGAACATGGTTACAGATGAACAAATGCTTCATCCAAAGAAGCAGCTGTGAGTGTGCATTACTCATTAAAGGGGCTCAGATGTTATGACTTGTGACTATGATGACCTGAAGAAGGATTACAGAACCAGTAAAAGATCCAGGTTGAGGATATTAGGCAGATGCTTAGAGGTGCCCATGTTATCTCTTGTCCAAACTGTGACACTTGAGGGTAAGCAGAGGAACTATTCATAAAAAATACCAGGATCATCCTGGACCAAACTAGGGTCTTTAATTCTCTTCTTTAGAAGGTTTTTCCCATCTTATTGGAGGGAGAGTCTCACCTACTCTCTTGGAATGCATTTTGAAATGCTCTGTTGTTTGTCATTCGTTTTTACACTCTGGTCTTTCAGGGACTTATGGAGGTCTCAGAACATTACCACTGGATCAAATTCACGGGTTGCTATTGCTCAGGTGGGGATTTGGGATCTTGGAGACCTGACTTGATCCAGCTAACCCTAGATTTAAAGGATTCCTCTTGGCCTCCAATGTTAAAAAAAAAAATTAATAGACTTTGCCTTTCAGTGCAGTTTTGATTTACATAACTGGGCAGACAGTACATAGACTTTCATATTCCCACACCACCTCCAGTCTTGGAAATTTCCCTCAACTAACATCTTGCTAGTGTGGTACACCTGCCACAGTGAAAGAACCAATATCTGTAAGTTATTGTTAACAAGTTCGGACTTGACACTAAGGCTCACTCTGTGCTGTACTTTTCTGTGGTGTTTGGTAAATGCATAATGACAAGTATTCATCATTCTAGCTTTATACATACTGGCTTCAAGACCCTAAAACACACTGTGCTCCACCCTCATCCCTCCACACTCCCTGCTGCCAATTCCTGGAACCACTGATCTTTTTGCTGTCTCCATAGTTTTGCCTTTTCTAGAATGTCACATGATTGAAATCACATGGTATGCCTTTTCAAACTGACTTTTTTCACTGAGCAATATGCATTTGGGGTTCTTCCAGGTCTCTCTGTAGCTTGGTAGTCCACTCCATTTTATTGCTGAATAAAATTCCATCACGTGGACACATACGTCTGTTTATCTGTTCACCTATTGAAAGATTATTATAGTTTAAAAAAAAATTAGTAGAGTACACATCTTTTTAAAAACACCAGTTTCCTATATGGCCCAAATGTTTTATGGTTAATAAAATAAATGACTGCTTAGTGTCATATGATATCCATATCACAATTTCCCTAACTACATCAAAATACCCATTGAGTTGGTTTATCCAAGCCTGGATCACCCCAGGCCTGCCAGTGGTGTCTGGTTGCTCTGTCCCACCCAGTCCTTTCACTGCATGAGCCTGTTGACATAAGTCCTCCTGCTGGGGTCAGGCTGCATTGCCATATGCCCTTCACTTTTCCCTCCATCCTGCATCTCTTGTGAGCTTGTTCCTGTCTTGAACTTCACTGACCACTCATCACTGTGCGTCCTGGCACTTGGTGCGTGAGGCACCCAGAACACTTTCTGACAATGAGTAGTAGAGAAGAGTAGAGACTGCTGAGGGCCATGCTGCACTGGCCCGCTGGACTTCAATTAACCAGCTCCTAGAAAGCACCGCATCAGGAAGAGGCAATGGAAAAGACACATAGGAAAGGTGTGAGGGGCGTGGCCCTTCCAGGCCCTCTGCAGGGCTCCTTCAAGGGTCTCTTAAGCAAGATGGAGAGAGGAAAGGGCTGCCCAGTCCAAGTTCTGTGCGCCAGGTCAGGTGACTGTGAAGGGAGGGAGGTGTAATGTGCTGTACACACCGGGCCCTCTGCTCTTCTGTAACTGTCATTCTTGATGCTTTCCCCAGCCCCTTGTGCTTATGCACTTCAAATGAAATTTGCTTTGCTGACTTATGTTCCAACACTGTTCTGCATGTGTTCACATGCGGTACCATGCTTAGGCATCACAATAACACCCTGGGCAAGTATTATTACTGTCTTCAACTAGCAGACAGGTAAACAGGGAGTCAGAGATTAAAGACCTTGACTAAGATCACACAGCTAATAAATGGCAGAGAAGAGATTAAAATCAGGCCTGTCTGCCCCAGGGTCCTTCCTCATAACCACATGTAATCTGTTTGGACCACGACCACAGACACCTGGTTCTACGTGAAAACAGGCAGAGTCTACATATATAACAGTATTTATAATGTGTACACAATAAATATGGACATATACACACAAACTCTTAGATGTAGGTACACACGTGTGTGTGTGTGTGTGTGTGTTATTAGAGTTGTGTGAGGTTTATATCAAATGGAAACAGACGTAAGTATCTAGCCTAGTGCCTAAAACACATGGACAGTAGGTGTTACCACAGGGACCTCATTTACTGCCTTTTGGAGATGCAGTAAAAGAGCATCTGTATCTATTCTGCTCACAACTGCACACCCAGTGTTTAGCACACAGAGATCTGTATCAGGCATATGATTTGTTCAATGATTGAAAAAATGAAGTAAAATAAAGATATTGTAACAGCAATATTCGATGACAAACACATTTCTTTTTCATTCCCTGTAGAGTACACATTTTTCTCTCTCATTATATAAATATACCATAATTCAGAATTCACAGCAACACACAACTCTTTTCTCCTAACTTCTACTGCATTTAAAATCTGTATCTCTATGTATACATTCGTTTTTTTTTTGCATTATTAACTATTCCTTGGGTATACCAGTGTCTTTTCAGGATGCAAAGATGAAGTTCTGCTTCTTAAGCTTCTTCTGGTATTTAAAGTTCTATTTGGGGCTTGGTGGCTCAGCCCGTAATCCCGCACCTTGGGAAGCTGAGGTGAGTGAATTGTCTGAGCCCGTGGGCTTGAAACCCGCCTGGGCAACTTGATGAGACACATCTCTACAATAAATCAAAAAAATTAGCCGGGCGTGGTAGCGCGCACCTGTAGTTCCAGTTACTTGGAAGGCTGAGGCGGAAGGATCGCCGGAGCCCAGCAGGTCGAGGTTGTGGTGGCCGGGAGAAGCCACTGCACTCCAGTCGGGCAGCAGAGTGAGACTCCAACTCAAAAAAAAAAAAAAAAAGTTCTATTTGTCACAGACAAGCTAGACAGAACCTGCCTGTGAATTTTTGCTTCTCTGCTGTTCCCAGTCAGGTTATTTGACTTTTTTTTAAGTCAGAGTCTTACTCTGTTGCTCAGGCTGAAGGCAGTGGCATGATCACAGCCACCACAGCCTTAACCTGCTGGGCTCAGTCTATCCTTTCGCCTCAACCTCTCCAGTAGCTGGGACTACAGGCATGTCAGCAGGATACTTAATTCTCGACAGCGGTTTTCATTTGATTTTTTCTCATCTGGAAGTCCCCTTTAATACTAATTCTTAAACATATAATTCAGAATTCTATAAAGATTAACCATGACTGAGTTCATAGCATCAAATCCATGCTGTGTTCTAGTTTTCATACATACACGTTAAAGCCATCTAGTTCCTGACTACAGTAAGGTATAGATGGGACAAAGCCAGGGCAAGCCGGGGGGAAAACTCTCCTGCTTTGGGGCTGGGTTTTCTCCCCTAGTGTTTTGGGTTCTGTATCACATTCATATCCAGCCAGTACAGCCCTCTCCTTGGATCAGGACCAATGTTTTTAGTGTAAAGGATTCTTTCTCTATCTTGAATTGTTCCCAGTTCATACTTTAAAGTCAGCATTTCATCAACTTACTCTAAGTAGTTCAAGGTAAATGATTAAATTTACTACTGAGCAAATTTGTGCAAATATTATTGACATGTGAAATGATCCCCTCCAACACATGTCCTGCAAAACCTTTGCACGTACCATGTGAAGGTCTTTTTTCTGTCGGGGGTGGTGAGGGATAGTTAATAGATGACTCTGGACTGTGACCATAAGAGAGCAATTTTCAGACTTACCATTTCTTAAAAAAAAAATCTTCCTCTACTCCTCAAAAATTGCCTACGAATCCATTTATTATTTCAATTGACAAATACTAATTTAGGCACTAATCCTCTGATTTCTTTTCACATTGTATTATCAAACAAAACTTCTGGTTGCAACAGTCTAGGGTTATGCCGTTTGGTTTTGGTCAGAATGGAGCTCCCATGCAGAGACGCTGTGAGGACAGGATAAGATAAGAATTTCTAAGTGCTACTTCCCAGGAAGGCTTTGTTGGTCTAGGTGTGCCACAGTGGGTTTGATTCAGAGGTAAGAATCATGATTCAAGTTCTGAATTTTGCATCTCAATATGCAACTGGTATCATTTGAGGTATGTGTATATGTTTTCATATTGACTAATTTATCAGATAAGTTACTCTGTTGAGCTCCAGGCTAGAAATGATCACATCTATGTCATAAATAAACCACTTAATCATACACAGATGAACCTGTAAGATAGAATTTTGAGACCAGTAAACGACTGAATTCCAATTGTCTCACTTGGAGTGTATAAGCTAAAATCTCATTACCATTCCTTCCTCACAAATCAATATATTATAGATTTCAAATCAATTATTGAATATAAATTAGGTTAAAGAAAAGACAAATAAGCTAGGTGTGGTGGCTCATGCCTGTAATCCCAGCAATTTGAGAGGCTGAAGTGGGAGGATCATTTGAGATCGGTTCAAGACCAGACTGGACAACAAAGCAAAACCCCATCTCTACAAAATAAAAATAAAAAATTAGCCTGGTGTAGTGGTGCATGCCTATAGTCTCAGTTACTCAGGAGGCTGAGGTGGAAGGATTGTCTGAGCCTAGGAGGTTGAGGCTGCAGTGAGCTATGATCATGCCCCTGCACTCTAGCCTGGACCACAGAGTGAATGAAACCTTGACTCAAAAATCAAAAGAAAAGAATCAACAAAAATAAAACTTATAGATAAAATAAATGACGTAAGTGAAATAGGTAAGCTGATTTTATGTGCTATATATCTTAGTCTTGTCTATAAAATGTCGCACTTTGAACCAGTGCTCATGTACTGAAGCTGCTATAATGAATATTACCTAATTATATACTGTTCTTCCATGCATTAGACTAGGTTTATTTTTTAAACTCCCTCTAGATCACTCATAGTTATGTTGTGTGTTTCAGAGAGGGCAGGCCTTATTGACATGCAACACTATTCTTAACTTAAGAGTTGAGAATGTGTGCAATTTGTGGTGTGTGTGGCCACATGGATCACCAGTGATTATCCTGGTGCTCTGCCTGCATCATTGTCTGCAGGCCCAATGATGAGTCAGGAAACCTTCCCTCATCTCCTGCACATGATAGCATCCAGCATTACCCAGACGGAGCTCATATCCACGATGTGCTGATTGACTTAGGGAGATGATAATGAGCTTACGACTCATGCCCTTAAAGCATGAAAGCTGAAATCCAATCATTTTCCACATGAGGAGTTATGCTAAATATTATAATATCTGACATGTCTATCACTGTGGGATTAAACCTGCTATCTGAAACACAGGCTTGATATTTTGATCCTTAGACATATCACCTTCTTTTGTCTTACAAACACAGAATTATTGATTTGGGAATAATGGAAGTTAATATGTGTATGCCCAAATCTTTAATTCTAAGAAGTGTTAAGGGCCTCCTGGTTCATTTCTGTCACCTTAAACAAAAGAAGCCAGAGTAAGCACTGTTCTTTCCTCAGATTATGTGGGGCAGAACCAGAGAATAGGGTAAGGAGGTGTTTAACTTGGAACATTTATATTTCAAGCCAGGAGAATCTGGTTTGAAAGTTTTCAAAGGATCACCATGTCACAAAAACATTAAATGAGTAGGAAATCTGACCACTGAAGCCCAACAAAGAAGCAATGTTTCCTGAATATTCAAAGAAGATGAGCTCCGGAAAATGGATGAGCATGTTTTTAAGGCTAATAAATGTGTAGATTTTTTTTCCCTCCTTTGGAAGGAAATGTTCTCTAGACTTTTTACTTACTTTATTTTAAAATATATATTTGATTGAATTTTATTTCTTTAACTCTTTTCCTCAAAGATTCATGATCTTCTAAAATTCGGCTTTGGGACTACATTGTTGGGAATGACCAGGGATTACTGGAACTGGCTCTGTTTCGCTTGATTTGCAGGGTCTTACAGTCTATTTGTAAGCATCCATTGACCAAGACATCACCCAGAGCCTCTTGTGACTCCTCTGAGCAGCCACCCACAAGTATGTATCCACATACCTACTCTGTGCCTAATCTCCTGCCAGTCATTGTGAGGCATGCTAAGAAGTGAAGACACAAGTGCATCCTCACTGGGAGACCAGATGTGCGTCCATCTGTCAGCACTGGTGTGCGCATGCGTTTCAGGCTTGAGACACATCTGGAAAGTCAGATAGAAAGAGAAGACACGGGTGCCTGCTGGAGTCTTCCCTGAGATGCTTCCTTGGAACTTAACTCTAGCCAGAGGGGCAGTCCCAGTTTTCTGACTCCCTGCAACCCACCACCCCACTAGTCCAAAACTTAGAAGCTATCCCCTGTTACTTCCTTTCTGGTCCACAAACACCCAATCTCTCAGCAAGTCTTTCTGCATGACTTCAAATATATATTGTGAGTCTGTCTACCTGTTGTCACATCCACTACCTTTTTGCTACTGGAATCCTTCAGCATCTCACCTGGACTATTACAAGTTTTCTCTTTTCATTCTTGACTCTCCCAAATTAAGGGTCTACACAACAGCTAGAACGATCACTTAGAAATGTTAATTAGATCATAACTTAACACTGCTGAAAACCTGCAATGTCTTTCCTCACTTCAGAAAAATGGGAACACCTTCTACAATGCACTGCCCTGTAGTCTTCCTTTAGCTCCTGGGCTTAGCTCTGCCTTCGGGGCTTTCTCTGCCTGCCTGCCTGCAGTGCTGTTCTCCACACTCTCACATGGAAGTGTGGACCCTCTCACCTGGTCTTCAGCTTAGATGCTCCCTCACCAGAGTGTCCTCCCCCAGCCAGGCAAGTCATCCACCCGTCACTGCCACTTCGACTGACTTAAATTCTAACTTAATCTAAAGCATTTCTCACTACCTGACATTTTCCTTATGTGTTTGTTTCTTATTACTATGCCTGGTCCCCATCAGACCTACCATAACTATTTGTTGAATGAGTAGAAATTATGACCACCACATGACATGCTGAAAACGTGAACCTCGTGACAGAGATTCTCAACAGATATTAGCTGTTGATATCTTCACAGACAATCCCTCCCTGATGTATTTAACTTTTCCTAAATAATATACAGTTTTAAAAATTAAAATATTTGCCTGAGTCATAAGCAGTTATACAAAGTATAATTAGTGCTTATTTGTGAGAAAATACTCTAATTTTAATACTTTAATACCTGGAACACATTTGAGAAATCTAGAAATGGATGTCTTAATTAGGCAGGCTTATTTAAATGTGCTTACTTTTAAATTTGGCAGGATTCACAAACATTAATTTGATTGCATTTGAGAAACTAATAATAGTATGAATATTAATTCTTAAATAAAGGTATTATGCCATTTTTTCCAGTAAAACTTTGAAGAAATAGAATTCCTGAACGGTATTGCAATCCTCCTTGTTCATTTTTATATTCTTCTCCATGATCAATCACTTTTAATTCAGGTTGCAAAATGTTAGTATTTAATAACTGTGTTACCTATTTTACTTAAGCTATCTCCAAATATGTGAGTTTTGGAAAACCGCATCATTATGGTGTAAATTACATACCATGAAACTCACCCAGCATAAGTGTACGAGTCAGTGATGATGGTATATCTCTGGGTCGTGCTGCCATCACCATAGCCTTGGCTTAGGCTACTTCAATTGCCCAAAAACTTCCTTGTATCTTTTAGCACCTGCTCCTTCCTGCCTCCCCAAACTTCAGAAAACTACTGATTTGTTCTGTCTATACACATTTGTCACTTCTGATCATTTCATATAAATGGAGTTTTGTAATACAAATATTACAATATTTTGTGTCCACTTGTCTTCACTTAGCATATTTTCTACCCACATTAAAGCCATCTATGCTTTTATGGTACCAATTCACCAATACTATTTCTGAATAGTATTCCATCATATAGATGTGCCACATTTTGTTTATCCATTTATCCAGATCATGGGAATTTGGATCATCTCCAGCTTGGGGATATTAGGAACAATGCTGCTATGACCTTCTCTGTACAAGTCTTTTTTTGTGGATATATGTTTGTAATTGTCTTAGATACCCTGGAGTGAAATTTCTGGGTTGTAGGGTAGGTGTACATTTCACTTTCTAAGAAAATGCCAAACAGCTGTCTCTCAAAGCACATACACTTTTTTACATTCCGACAAACAATACTTGGGAAGTCTAGTTTCTCCACATCCTCACCATCATTTGCAATTCTCTGTCTTCTGACACTAGCCATGTGAGTGGGCAGAAATGTCAACACTGTATACAGGTCAAAATGATAGACTTCAGCACAAATTGTCTGAATTCAGATCACAGCTCTGTCACTTGTCGTCCTGAAATTTAACATCCATTTCTATAGAAGGAACAAAATAATACCTAGTCTGCGTTTGCATAACAAAAATTCCATAGACTAGATCGCTGAAACAACACATTTATTTCTCACAGTTCTGAAGACTGGGTAGTCTGAGATCAAGGTGCCACTACCTTTGGTGTCTGGTGAGAGCAGCTTCCTGGTTCACCGATGAACATTTTCTTTACGTGTCCTCACATGGTAGAAGGCACTGGGGAGTTCTCTAGGGTCTTTTTTATAAAAACATCAATCTTGTTTATGAGGGCTCCATACTTTTGACCTATTCAATTTACCAAAAGTCCCACTTCCTAATACCATCACATTGGGGGTTAGTATTTTAATCTGTAGCAATATCTATCTCATAGGATTTCTGGAGGTATAAAGGAATTAATAAAACTTTTAGTTTACAAAAGTATCTGGCTCATAGCAAGTTGAATATCATTTTACTATTGTAATTTGCAAAGTTACAACATACTTAGCCAGGTTGTGGATTATAGTTAGGCTTTTGGAAGATGTTTGTATTCTCTTAATAATCAATTCCTTATATGATGTTGGCTTAAGATGGCTAAGATAGTTATCACAATGTCCAGGCACTAGAATGCCAGGCAATATGAAAATCAAACTACAGCTCCCTCGTGACAATTAAAATGAGTGAAACTTCCAAATCATCAGATTGGTTGACCAGGCAATTTCAGTTAAACTTGGGATTTTGCTGGACTCGGTGGCTCAGCCTGTAATCCCACGCTTTGGGAGGCTGAGGTGAGTGGATTGCCTGAGCCCGCGGGTTCGAGACTCACCTGGGCAACTTGGTGAGACCTCATCTCTACAATAAATTAAAAAAAAAAATTAGCCGGGCATGGTAGCATGCCCATGTAGTTCCAGCTACTTGGAAGGCTGAGGCAGAAGGATCGCGGAGCCCAGCAGGTCGAGGCTGCGGTGGCTGGGAGCGGCCACTGCACTCCAGTCTGGGCGACAGAGTGAGACTCCAACTCAAAAAAAAAAAAAAAAATTGGGGATTTGACTGATTTAAACAGTGGTTTAGTTTGCTTTTAAAAAATGCACCTATTCATGGAGAAAAAAAGATGACTGGTGTAGACAAGTTTTTCTTTATAAAGTTGTCAACTGTTTGACCATAAGGACTTTCTTCCTCTGCTTCCTGTACTCCATGTCTTTGTTTCTATATTTGCTTGATGATTGGTTGGATGATGAATGAGTCACTGGCACTTCTGGTCACAGGACCAAGAAATAAAGATAGAAAGGGCAAAAAGGTGATACTCCCCCTTCTCAAGTCAGTCAAGTCCATTTTAGAAGATTTTTTTTAGAAAGGCACCTGTCAAATCCCTTTCTGATTAATAGTGTTGGGAGGTGTTTTGTATGTGTGCTAGTCAGTTTTTAAAGCATATCCTGGAAGCATTTCAGGGCACTTCCCTGGAGTTTCCAGCTGCAAAAAGTGGTCTCTTCTTCATGCTTCCTTAGTTCTCTGCTGCCCTAATCTTCTGAGGTTTCAGCAAGCCTTGGGATACCCAGTGAATACCTTAATAGCAAGCCAAATTTTACTTGAGACTGCTCAACTTTTTAGCCTTCTGTATCTCATTCTGGGAATGAACAGACCATGTTATGTTATGGTAAACTATTGTTATAAAGCTGTGTGCTATTTTCACTCACCTGTGTTGCCTACTACCCATTGTCCTATGAATATAATTTTCAACTATTTATGGGCTGTCAAGGTTTTCTCCATTTCTGAAATTTGATGTTACTATGAAAATAGCATGGCTATATTCTAGCTAATTTTAAAAAGGAATAGGACCAATGGATAAAATATATAGGCAGGCAAGTCCTCCAAAACAGGATGCAGAAATTGCTTATGACTTTAACTTGATAACATGTAAGGTAATCAGTTATCTGTCACTATTAATATTTAAGCAGGAGCATGGTAACCACAAATATAGAAGAGATTCTTATACTGGATGAAATGTCACTGGGTCAGGCCACAGGGAGTAGGCGAGGCTTTCATCAGGTGATCAACCTCAGGATGGTAGAATGGACTCTTTGGAAGGATGAGGAGAATGGCAGAAAATGCCCTCTTCATTTTCCTGTGATGGTGTATCCTGAGGACTGCATTGGGTTGAGTGTGTCTGGAGACATCCCACATGGCCAACTGGTTGTCCTGTCTCTTGCAGCTCATGAAGCAGTGACTAACTCAATCATGCATTGCTTTGTACTCAAATCCCATCTTTCTCTGTTGTATTTCTATTTTCTTCTACTCTTGCTACCCAAGTATTTATCTCCCAATAAATGGCATTCATCTCTCTCCAAAGGCTTTGTTTTCTACCAGCCTGAGCTAAGCAAGCTAGAAGCCTGAGCTAATACATTAGCTAGAAGTGAGGACTGTAAAGTTTTTTAAAAAATTATGTATCGATACATACGACTACTAGCATTGTGGATAGTGATGATGATGGTGATTAGTAGCTTGCATCTGTGGCATACTTACTCTTTTCCAGGTACTGTTTGAGGTGCTTTATATGTGATAACACTTAATCCTTACAACCATCCTACAAGGTAGGTATGATGATCATTATCTCCACCTCACGGATAACAAAACTGAAGTATAGAAAGTTCACACATTGAATAAGCCCAAGGTCATACAGCTGATTAGCAACAGAGCTAGCATTTCAGCCCAAGCAATCTGACGCATTTTCATTTGTGTGAAGCACTCATGATAAGGTAGGGTTCTCTGCGACCTCCTGTCCCCACACAGGCAACACTACCTGTGTGACTGACTCTGCAGAAGGTGAGATGGGTACTTGCCACACTGTTTCAGATTGCAGTGTAGTCTCGAGAGCAGATGTCCACTTTCTTCCAAGACTGTGTGGTTGTCGAGGCACTAGAACCTCTACCTCCCAGACTACTCAGTTTATGTCTTCAAAGGAAGCACTGAAACACCTATTTAGTTGAACCAAGTCTCTCATGTTTTGCCTTGCAGTGGGGGTTTATGAAGTGTCTACGTTATTTCATATCTGATTCAGGGCATTTGTGGTTTCATCCTGGAATTATTTATACCCACCACCACATAGTGCATATCACCTGTACACAGACATGCCCGTGCTCAAGTCTATGACGCTGCATCTTGTGATGACATGGGGCTAACATAAAAAGGTCCCCACTTGGTATGGCATATGATACTGATGACTGAAAGTAACCTGTACTTTTCTTTTGCTTTCTGGTGCTCTGTTGAAAATAATGACTACAGACTCTCTCAACAAAAGGTCATTTGTGTCAATGGACAGAACAGAGGCTCAGATCACCTGCAGTAATTGCAAATTAATGCTCTCCTGGTAATGCATTAACTACACACTATTGATCTACAATTGAATCATAGAAGCTACTGAGAAGTGATTTTTATGTTCCTGATTTTTGTGTGTGCTTTTATTGCTTTTTCCATAATGCATTTTTCTTTCAACTAGAATTTTCTCTTAATTGTTTCCATTTTTAATTTCCCACAGTTAGATGACTTCTAACTTGTAATTAGAATCTGTAAAAATTCATGTCTCTGTCTCAAAAACCTTTTAAAAATCTACTGAATTGTAACCTTGATGCAATAAGCCACATATATGATACACAGTTATAGAGAGCTAAGTTTTTGGATAATTTTTTTTAACTTAGATAAAACAGAAATCCATTTGATTCTGTAACCAAAATTGCAATTTGTCAAGTAGTCTGCAATAAAGCATTCAAAAACTTTTCCTAAAAGCATTTTACTTGGAGAACATGGATAATGTGGTTTTCTTTCCTAGAGCAAACTTTTAACATAGGAGCACACAATTTATTTAAGAGATCCGTCTTTTTAAAGTGTGTGAAAGGAGGATGCAAAACCTCCAGTAGAGCATATATGTATACACATCTTCACAGTATGCTTTTGACAACATTCAGATTTTCTCATGTGCATGTCAAAACCTTAACTGATAATGATTCTTATGTTTGGTGGAACTGGTCAACAAGCTTATATTTCCATGTTGAACTTGATCATGCTCCTAGTCTAGGCAGAGGTCACCCAGTCTAAGTCTGGTTGTCTGGTTTCTGAACTGTGAGCTGGGAATCACTGGAAATGCACAGAGATTCTGACAGCAATTTCCTTTACCACTTTTCATATATTTCTGAGTGAGAAACATAGTTGTGATTTCTAACAAGTCTTTAAAAAGCATTTTTAGGACTGTAAGAACTTTGCTACTTTACTGTAATTTTTTTCATAATCGTTATTTGCAGTGAGTCACAACTAATACTGCAAATATGTGTGTCCAAATTGTCTGCTTTCCTCAATAAATCATGATCATCTGTACAAAAAAAAAAACACCTTAATAAATGTCAATTGCATGACTATAATTATATAAGTCTGGTACTCTTTCTTCTAGGGCTTATAATTAGAGACAGACACAATCAGAGCTGATATTCATTTTACGACCAGAGCTGGGTGCTGCAGGCCTCTGACTTGCCATGATTGCAGGATAATGAGAAGGGCTGGCAGCACCAGGGCTGCTGGAGCAGGATGGAGGCACTCAGGATTAGGACTCCAAATTGTGACACTCCTGTTGACATACGAAATACCATTTCTCCCATGAGATCGGTGCTATAACTTCCACTTTATAGATGAATAAGCCAAGGTCTACTGAGGGTAAATAATTAGCCCAAATGTATCCAGGGAGCACTCGACGAGGCCAGGAGCTGAGCAAAGCACTCAAGAACTTCAAAGCTCCTTCTGGGAACTACCAGGCTATCCACGGCAGTGGCTACTTAGCAATGGCACACAAATACTGTCAAGAGTCTTCAAGATTAGAATGAGCTGGGAGTTTTGAAAATCGCTGGAACCAAAACAGCGTTTCTTAAATGAATGCATTAAGAATGAGGAACTTGAGAACACAGCAAAGTTAACAAAACAAAACCGTACACAGTATTAGGCTATGATACAGAGAGATAAGGCAGAAATCTTCAGCTTCAATTTTATGTCATGAATACATGCCAACCTGTCCCAGAGCCTGGTTCTCTTGGGTGGTTTAGAGCCCTGGCTGTTCTCTATTCCATCTGTGGTCTAAATGTCTTCTTCCCTCCTCCTCCTCTCTGCTCTACCTCCATCTTTATGCATATCCTGGACCAAAATCAGAAGCTGTTTAAATTATCTTCACATTTTCTAATCTTGGAAGATGATTAAAAAGAGACCCTTTTAAAATCTACTTCATAAGTAAGGAGCTAGAAAGAACATCAGGAGTATATCAACAAAAAAAAAAATTAAAAAAACAAAACACAGGAATAAAATCATGAAGTACCATGTCAGAAGTGCCACCTGGATGTTTTCAGAAGAAGGAGCTTCAGAGGGTCTAACATGAGCAAGACTCCATATAGACTGCACAGACACATGTGTGGGTGTTTAGGGGATGAGGAGTCTTAAAGTTCAAACTGTTATTGTTGCAAAGGGAAATTGCCTCTCCACAAGGCAAAGGTGTATAAAAAAAATTAAAGGAAGCAGTCTGAAAAGAGCCTGAAAAAATCTAAATCTATGTTGAACGCATTAGGATAAAGACAGTAATCATGAGGCAGAGAGAGAAGACATTTAAAAAGAAGAGTGGCTGTAAGCCATGATCTTCACTTTATAGTAAGATAAGAATTCAGGGTCATCAAGAGAGTGGGTAGACAAACCACAGAATGGGAAAAAATATTTGCCAACTGTATATCTGAAAAACCCTAACGTCTAGGATCTACAAGGAACTCAAACAGGCTGAAAAGAAAAAAACAATCAGCCCCAATACAAAGTGGGCAAAAGATATGAACAGACACTTCTCAAAAGAAGGCATATGAGCAGCCAACAGATACATGAAAAAATGCTCAGCCTCATAGTCATCAAAGAAATGCAAAATAAAACTACACTAAGATGCCACCTAACTGCAGTCAGGATGGTCATCATCAATAACTCAAAAAACAATAGATGCTGGCGAGGATGCAGGGAAAGGGGAACACTTTTGCACTGTTGGTGGAAATGTAAACTAGTACAACCTCTGTGGAAAACAGTTTGGCGATTCTTAAAAGATGTAAAAATCGACCTTCCATACAACCCTGCAATCCCCCTGCTGGGAATATACCCAGAGGAACTCAAATCACTCTATGAAAAATATACTTGCATACATATGTTTATTGCAGCATTATTCACAACAGCAAACACACGAAACCAACTGTACTGCCCATCGGAAGTAGACTGGATAAAGAAACTGTGGTACATATACATGATGGAATATTACAGAGCCATAAAGAAGGACAAAATTATGAATTTTGCAGCAACTTGGATGAATTTAGAGTCTCTAATACTCAGTGATCTATCACAGAAACAAAGAACTGAGTACCACATGTTCTCACTCATAAGCAGACCCTGAACAATTATCATAATACTACAAGAAAGAGATTGGCAGTAGTGGCGCACTGCCAGGGAGGAGGGCACGCTTCATCAATTAGGGTACCTAATCTCAAACCAGGTGAAGTGGGGACCAAAGTGAGGCCCAAACTTTACCTGTACAATGACCAATTGTATAACCTAACACTGAATTGTATCCCACATCTTTAAAGTAAAAATTAACAAAAAAAGAAAAAGAACCTCTACATTGAAAAAAGAAAAGTAGAAGTAATAAAAAATTGGAGCAGCATATATGAAATGAACTAGAAGAGTGTAAAATGGAAGGTCTTGACTGAAAACTTGTAGGAAGATAAGCACTTATGAGGAATCAGCTGTGACATGTCTTTTTGTGCTACTCCTTGGGGACAAATCACTCTCCAGGAGCAGAATAGCATCTAGAGTCTTGACCACAGCCTTCTGGCACCTGCAATATTCGCCCTGCCTATGAATCCCACTGTGAGTTCCATCATTGTCATCTCTGCTCAGTGTGCCTTGCCATTCCCGACACAGGCTGTGACAGCTATATCTGCCTATAGCCTCACACAACCACGGTCTTGGGGCTTATGCTTTAGCTCTTCCTTCTGCCAGGGGGATGCTTTGTTCCCAGTTCTCTGAATGGCTCAATTAGTTTATTGCTTACTATGGTTTGCATGTCCCCTCCAAAACTTCCATATTGAAATGTCATCCCCAATGTGGCAGGTGACTGGATCACAGGAGCTATGCCCTCATGAATGGATTAACCCACTCATGGATTCATGGATTTGTGAGCTGACAGGTTACCGTGAGAGTGGGACTGGTGGCTTTACAAAGGGAGGAAGACAGACTTGAACCAGCACATCAGCCCCCTTGCTGGTTATCCTGTGACTACTCAGCACCTTGCAGAGAGTCCCCACAGGCAAGAACGCCCTCAAAGATGCAGTCCCTGGACCTTGGACTAAAGAAATAAATTCCTTTTGTCTATAAATTACCCTGTTTTAGATATCCTGTTATAAGCAACTAAAAATAAAGGCATCACTTCTTTGAGGGAACTTATAGCATGGAAGGTTCTTGAGAGTAGGTCCTAGACATCTGAGAATATTCATGAATCCTTAATGAATCATGCCTTGCACATGGTGGGGAATCTCAAGAGGATAGTGATGTCCTTTGATGAGTATTCACTTGAAGTCATCATTTCTCTTTTACTAGATACCAGATTTCAAACGTAGCCTAGATCAGCTTTTGCGGGGAAACTATACTGTTGATCTTATTGTCAAGTAAATCCCTCTATGACTTTTCCACAAAATCTCTTTTTCACAGTTTCTCCACTTTAGATATATAATTAAGTTTCTGCAGCGAATGATGAAACCTTACTTTTACCAATAATTGGCTTTACCTTGTTACACTGGATCAATCACACAGGAGCCTCTCACGTTTTCTGAATCTACTTTGTAATTTACTCTTTCTCTAAATCACATGGTACCCAACAACTTGATCAACTGGGTTTCTGCAGTCAGACGTTTCACCCCTGAGCTATACTCCTTTGCATAATCACCCAGGTTTCTAAACTTCCCCCAGGCAGTGCTCAGGGGTCCCAGGGTAGCCAGTCTTCTAGAAACCTCAGAATTTCCTTTACTCAGCACCCAGAAAGACCGATCTGAATTCAAAATAATTTTGGAAACTGAAGAAGTCAGGGATAAATGACTTAATAAAGACAGAAGCAAGCAATTCACTTGTAAAATTATAAAACTGAGGACAGACAAACTATGTACAGGTATGCCTCAATAACTGAGGATTAATCAGCAGATAAAGATGGAAAAAGCATTCACATGTTTGTTATGGTGAATGTCTTCATTCTGCTACTACATTTCTTAAGAACAGTAATAGGGATGGTCTAAGACGCAGAGACAACTAATGGAGCAGAAATCAGGAAACATGGTTTCTTGTCCTACTGGCCAGCCAACTGATAAAATAAACTTAAGGAAACTAAAACCTCTGTCCTTGCAAATCTGTAAAATGGGGTTCAAAATGTCTACTGCTGTACCCACAACTTTGAAAGAATTAATGGAATTAACCAATGAAAAAGTTCTTTTGAAAAATAGAAGGTACTATTCATCAGAGCATCAATACTCTGTAATATGTCGACTGTGGCCTAGAGCTTTCCAAACCTTTATTCAGTCTAGCTTCTCTAGAACCCTAATCTAAGACCAGAATCTAAAAAATATTGAGGTGGGACTTTCAAACAAATATCAAATTGTAGACATTCACATATGTGTGATGTTTTCAAAATAATCACCTTGGAAGATGTTGGCACTACTCAGAATAATTTCATAAAACTTTTTTGTAAACTGGTTATTATAGTCAATTTCTGAACTAACAGAAAAAAGATTCATTCCTTTGGATATCTAATTCAGTTCATCAACCAACTTTGTTCATTCATCTTGGCTCTCTTTTGCTTTGTTTATAGGAAGTGAAATATATATTTAAAGTACAAAGACTAGTTACTGATGATATTCAAAATACATAGCCTCACAAACAACCATTTCTAACAGTCATTTGGATGGACATATTATGATTATTAAAAAATCAGTTACATCCAATCACAACTCATTTAAGGTAATACTGATAAACTGGAAATAGAGAAAAGCAACAAAGAGATAATGACTTTAGAAAATAATATGCAAGCCGGGCTTGGTGGCTCAGCCTGTAATCCCGTGCTTTGGGAGGTTGAGGTGAGTGGATTGCCTGAGCCCGCGGGTTCAAGACCCACCTGGGCAACTTGGTGAGACCTCATCTCTACAATAAATCAAAAATTAGCCAGGCTTGGTAGCGTGCGCCTGTAATTCGCTACTTGGAGGGCTGAGGCAGAAGGATCGCTGGAGCCCAGAAGGTCAACGGTGGGGTAGCCATGAGCGGCCACTGCACTCCAGTCTGGGTGACAGAGTGAGACTCCAACTCAAAAAAAAGAAAGAAAGAAAGAAAATAATATGCAAAATAAGAATATCTAAGCAATGGAGATTTTCTTCAAACATGAAGAATAAAGGTAAATAGTAGTTTAAAACTTTTGTCAAACATATGAAAACTTTTTAACAAAGAAGTTAGACTAGGCTGGGCTTGGTGGTTCAACCTATAATCCCAGCAGTCTGAGAGACCGAGGTGAGTGGATTGCCTGAGCCTGTGGGTTCGAGACCAGCCCAGGCAACTTGGCAAGACCTCCTCTCTATAATAAATTAAAAATTAGCCTCGGTGTGGTAGTGCATGCCTGCAGTTCTGGTTACTTGAAAGGCTGAGGCGGAAGGATCAACAGAGCCCAGCAGGTCAACGGTGGGGTAGCCATGAGCGTGCCACTGCACTCTAGCCTGGGTAACAGAATGAGACACCAAATCAAAAAAAAACCCAAAAAAACAGGAAGTTAGATTAATAGTAAACCATATCTATGCAAACAAAGCAAATAGGAACAGACAACATAAAGGATTTCTCAAGATCAAGAAAAATTTAGCAAGAATGTTTATATAAGGTCAAAAATTTCATGTAGTTATAGTTGCAAACATCTTAGCTCAGGGTTATATTCAAACCTAAAATAGTTATCATGTAATATTATTACTTTTTCTAGAGTAAAATTGTCTTTCAAAAATATTAGATTGAGTTTCAATTAATTTCCTTTGAATATAGATTTTAATTCTTTCATCATGAAAAGAGTATAGTCACTCAAAGACATAGTAAATTTCCATTTAACTTCTCTTCACTTATAAATAACATCTGTTGCACTGAAATCAAGATGCTTTCTTAAAAATTAAAACCTCTTGAAAATAACCTTCCATTAAAGTAATTTAAAATAATGTGATAATTGACACAGTAATTAGAACTTCATTGAATGTAGGCTAAGAGCATATTTTTTCTTATATATTTTTGTAAGAATATAGAGTTCCTATTTTTTAAATACCTACTTACATATTGTTCTTAAAGTTATAAATGAAACACTCATTAAAGCTAGGAAGCAAAAAAATAGCATAGTAGAAAGAAAAGACTGTCTATTTTCAAGTTATGTGAAATAGTTCTGATGCCATTTAAAATAATTTTGAATGGTGTCAATTATTCTACTTCATATATCATATCCTGGTATTAAAGTGAATGCCGATGAAAGGAAAAATTAGAAATCACTGAATAAATATATTCCACCTACCCAATGAAAATTTAGACTGTAGGATGCAAAATTTTTATCATCTAAACAACTGTCAACACAGTTGAAGTCTCTGTGTGTGTTATGACCAAGAAATGTTACAATAATGTACCCATCTGTGCTCATGTGGAAACAGTGTCATCATGCTGCTTCAATTACTTCTTTTTATCTAATTTTAGTAAAATAATATATTTCCTGATCACATTAAAAAATTCCATTTAGCTAGCTCCATCAGAGCAGCTTTGATTATTGTTAAAAATTGATTTGGTTATCTGAGTCCAGCAAGTGACTGTCATGCAGTCATGACTTTCCATAGCAAGTGCCCACTATGCTTCATCTTTCTGTTGTATTTCAGGATTTTCTATTAACTTTAGCCACAAACTCATACAGAAAAAAGACTCATACAATCTCAATGAAGGCACAGGTCATACTGTACGTAAATGAACTAATGGCTTCCTATAACTTCTGATGTCCTGAATCAAAGTCCGAGATTGAATTGTAATGGCAATGCCATTAAGTTAAATGATAGAAACTCATAGTCATTCAGTGAAAAAGGTATTCTACTACTTATACTTTTAATCTATAGTGGAGGGTGAACATTTTATGATTAAACCTATCACTGAAAGCAAAAGGACAGATGAAAATTATCAGCAAATTTCAGTATCTGAAGTTTATAAGTACTCTCTTGTTAAATTATATTCTCAAACTATTCATAAGCTCTTTTTTTTTTTTTTGAGTTGGAGTCTCACTCTGTTGCCCAGACTGGAGTGCAGTGGCCGCTCCCCGTCACCGCAGCCTGGACATGCTGGGCTCCGGCGATCCTTCCGCCTCAGCCTTCCAAGTAGCCGGAATTACAGGCGCGCGCTTCCTCGCCCGGCTGATTTTTTGATTTATTGTAGAGAAGAGGTCTCGCTGCCCAGGTGGGTCTCGAACCCGCGGGCTCAGGCAATCCACTCACCTCAGCCTCCCAAAGGCACGGGATTACAGGCTGAGCCACTGAGCCCGGCTTCATAAACTCTTAAGGTCTTAAAATGTTTGGGAGAGGGACTCTGAAGAAGTCAAGTATCAGTCTCTGAGTTTTGATTGTAACACAAATTCATGCATAGTTTTTAACAGACCTTATAGAGTAGTACTTATATCTGAGAAAGGGAAAATAGAACTCATTGGAATACTGGGCTTCAACTAACAACCAAAACCCAAATTAATATAAGCCAGTGTTGATTTATTGAAATTCTCCCTTCAAACTGCTTTAAATGCAAATTATGAAATTTATTTATTTATTATCCTCTTCACAAATAACTAATTGGCAGTCAGAAATGAACTTTTTCAGAGTCGCCCCCAAAAGATTTTAAGACCTCAAGAGTTTGTGAATAGTTTGAGAATATAATTTAACAAGAGGGTACTTATAAACTTCAGGTACTGAAATTTACTGATAATTTTCATCTGTCCTTTTCATATTTCTAATTTGCATATCCAAACTAATAAAAGCCTGTCAAATAAGATAAAAAACCAGGGATTTCAAAGACATTGAAGTTTGCTCAAATAAACTAGAAGTCAGTGGGTTGACTGACAAAGTTATAAGAGCAGCTACTCAGAAACACAAACCTGTAATTGGTTTTGAACCTTATTTCTAGGCCAGACTGCTGCATCTGGTTCTACTGTAATTGTCATTTTCACTTCAAAGATGTACTAGGAAAATTAAGTGGAATACTCAGACTACTCATTAGCTAATTCTTTAGTTTTATATTTATCAGTCATTGAAGCATTTTTTCAGGTTTTAAATTGTCTATGTTTAAGGTATCCAACATGATGTTCTCTTAGACATAAATATAAATGATTGCTACATCAAATCAATGAACATACCCCTTATTTCACACAGTAACTTTTATGGTGGTAGGAGCACCTAGAATCTGCTCTCTTGGTACTTTTCTAGTATACACTATTATTAACTTCTACTTACTTTAGATCTCAAGACTTATTTGTCCTACATGATACAACTTTGTGTCCTTTGAACTATATCTTCCCATAACCTTCCACCTCTGGTAACCAAAGTTCTACTCTGTGCTTCCATGAATATATACATATATATAAATATTACACATATATGAGACATCATGCTATATTTTTCTGTCTGTGTTTGGTTGATTTCATTTAGCATAACATTCTCCAGGTTTATCCCCGTTGCTGCAAATAGGATCATCTTTTTAAGGATGGATAATACTTCATTGTGTGAATATAGGAGGTGCCAATTTCATTTTCTTTGTGTCCTTACCCAGAAGAGGGATTGCTGGATCACATGGTAGTTCCATTTTAAAATTTTTAAAGTATCATTATATTATTTTCCATAGTGCTGTACCAATATTTATTCCCACAAGCAGCGAAAAAGGATTTCCCTTTCTCTATATACCCACAAACACTTGTTATTTTTTTGATAATAGTTACTCTAACAGGCGTGAAGTGATATTGCGGTTTCAGTTTGTATTTTCCTGAGGATTAGTGATTTTGAGCATCTATTGAAATACCTGTTGTCAATTTATGTCTCTTTGCCCCCCCCCCTTTTTTTTTGAGAAAGCAGGATTTGTTGAGAGGATAGAAAAGCTCCCACAGTGGGAGAAGACCCAAGGGATTACCCTTGGCCCATTTCTTATGCAGGGTCTTTGCCCATGTAAAAATCAAGTGGTTTTTTGGGGGGAGGGGGATATTGCAAATATATTCTCCCAATCCATAGGCAGATTTTCATCTGTTGATTGTTTCCTTACTATGCAGAAGCTTTTTAGTTTGATGTAGTCCCACATGTTTATTTTGCTTTTGTTGCCTGTTATGTTGGTATCCTATTACAAAATATCATAGCTAAGGTCAACATTTAGGAGACTTTCCCCATGTTTTCTCATAGGAATTTCACAGTTTCAGGTCTTTTGTTTAAAGTGTTAAATTCATTTTGAATTGGTTTTTGCATATAATGCAAGGTAAGAGTCCAATTTTGTGTTTTTGCAAGTGGATTATTTAGTTTTTCCAATGCCACTTATTAAAAATACTACCATTTCTCCCACTCTGTCTTCTTGATCTATTAAAAAATAGCTGACAGTACATGCTTGGGTTTATTTCTAGGCTCTCTGTTCCCTTGGTTCATATTTCTATTTTTATGCCAGAAGAAATGAAACAACCAGTACCATGCTGTTTTGATTACTATAGTTTTACAACATAACTTGAAATCAGGATGTGCGATGACTACAACTTTGGCACCCCTCCCTGCTCAGGATTGCTTTAGTTATTCAGGGTCTTTTGTGGTTCTATAAGAATTTTAGGATTTTTTTCCTATTTTTGTAAAAAATTATATACCTTAAGGAAATAAAAAAACAAGAACTAAGCCAAAAGTCACTATAAGGAAGGCAATAATAAAGAATAGAGCAGAAAAAAAGAAACAGAGACTTGAAAAACAATATAAAAAGTCAGCTAAACTAAAATTTGGTCTTTGAAAAAAGTTGACTAATCTTTAGCAAGACTAAGAAAAAAAGAGAAAACTAAAAGAAATAAAACTAAAAAAAGAAATAGGAGACATTAAAACTAATAGCTCAGCAGAGACGGGGCAAGATGGCGACGGCATAGGTGAACTGGTGAGATTCTCTGAACGTGAGTTCCCAAAAAGGCTATCACTTCGCTACCCCCATCCCCCAGCCCACCACCAACCGCGCTGGGGGCAGGCCCGGGAACTTCAGTCCCACGCAAGGCCAGATATTGCGCCCCCGCCCCACTGCTGCCGTTCTACTCGTGGTGTGGAAGTCTCCGGTCCCAGCCCCCTCCAGATCCCTCCCCGGCTGCATTGTCTCCAGCCCGGGGCACCCGGCATCAAGCCGCCGGTCACAGAGGGAGGCTCTGGGCACCCACCCCTCAGAGACGCTGGTTCCATTTCTGGCTGAAGTCCTCTGTTGGGTCCCAGCGCCACTCTCGCTGTCTAGAGCCTGCCCTTTGGAACTTTGGAGCTCTGGAACTCCGGGTCCACCCTGGCTGAGGCACTCAGCGTGAGACCCCAAATCAGAGGACCCAGACAAGCGGAGAAAAACAGATCTGCTTAAACTGCCTTGCCATTCTCCAGGCAGAGACTTCCATTGCCCTGCCCACCTAGCAACAAACTTTACCTCATTTCCTAAGGCCAGGTATTGCAGCGTGCGGGGAAGTTTTGGGTCCCTGCTCCCTCCAGCTCTCTCCCCGGCCTGGCACCTGGCACCGCAGGTCGCACAGGGAGGCTCTGAGCGCCCGCCCCTCAGAGACACCGGTTCCATTACTGGCTGAATACTCTGTAGGGACCCAGTGCCACTCTCGTCATTTACAGCCTGCCTTTTGGAACTTTGGAGCTCTGGAACTCCGGGTCCACCCTGGCTGAGGTACAGAGCGTGAGACCCCAAGCCAGAGGACCCAGACAAGCGGAGAAAAACAGACCTGCTTAAACTGCCTTGCCATTCTCCAGGCAGACTTCCATTGCCCCGCCCACCTAGCAACAAACTTTACCTCAGCTTTTAAGGCAACAGTGTGAAACAGGAGACAAAGCCCCACCCCTATGCTGCAACGAAAAACAAAAGGGAGAGGCTGGAATCGGAGATCACAGAAGTGACTCTAGTCTGATCGCTTATTTTGACCTATGATTTTATCATTGAAACTGTTGGTCTAGATTACGTTTGGTGTTTACCTTCTGACTTATACTGTTTCTTGATTTTTTTGGCCTGTCTCCGTTTAGCTATCAGTATTCTTTAGGGAATCTTTCTTACCTGTCTTTTTTCACTTCTTCCCAGCCCTGTGTCTCTCTCTCACCTGATAGTTGGTATGTATATCTGTTTTCCCTCTTGCACTTCTCCCTTTCGCTTATTTTGACTTATTATTTTATCATTGTAACTGTTAGTTTAGATCACGTCTGTTGTTGACCTTCTGACCTACACTGTCTCTCGATTTTATTGACCTGTGTCTGTGTAGCTATCAGTACTCCTTAGGCAATCTTTCTTACGTGTCTTTCTTCACTTCTTCCCAATCCTGTGACTGTTTTTCACCTGATAGCTGGTATGTATATCTGTTATCCCTCTCGCACTTCTCTCTTTCGCTCATTTTGACTTATGATTTTATCATTGTAACTGTTGGTTTAGATCACGTTTGTTGTCTACCTTCTGACTTACACTGTTTCTCGATTTTATTGCCCTGTCTCTGTGTTGCTTCAGTACTCTTTAGTACTATGTAGCTATCAGTACTCTTTCTTACGTGTCTTTCTTCACCTCTTCCCAGCCCTGTGTCTCGTTCTCACCTGATAGATGGTATGTATATCTGTTTTCCCTCTCGCGCTTCTCTCTTTCTAACTCCCTATTGACCCCCCCTTCCTCCATTATTTTCCTCTTCTATATGCCCCCTTTTTTAAATCTAGGGACCAAGACTGCAAACTGCTGAATAGACAGACTGTAAAGCAGAGGGAAAAGTGAACAAAACCAGAAGACCCTCATAAGGAAGAACAGGTCATTGCAGAAGAGAAATAAAAGCAACCCCACCTTCCCTCAAAAACAGAATTGAAGAGGGGGAGGGAAAGGGGTAAAGGGAGAAAAATCTACAGAAATGAAGAAAAACCAAAAGAAGAGTATGGGTCTCTCCCAGACGCCTGGGAGAGCAGACACTGAGAAAATTGACTTTGGAATACAAACAATGAAAAGTCCCCAGAATGAAGGGTCTCAAAATGCAAATGTAGATATCAAAACAATAATGGAGAGACTAAAAAGAATTGAGGAGACACAAGAAGAAACTAGGAAGGAGCTGATATCTGAGATAACAGTAATAAAGAATACTGTGAATGAAATAAATAACAAATTGATAAGCATGGAAAGCAGAATTACCCAAGCAGAAGAAAGAATCTCAGAGCTTGAGGACCAAAATATAGAAATAACCCAAACTCTTAAAACACAGAAATAAGCTAAAAAAGACAGACAAAACCTTCAAGAGATGAGTGACTACCTCAGAGGCCTAACCTAAGAATAATCGGACTCCCTGAGGCAGAAAGAGAAACAGAGACCACATTGGAACAAACTTTCCATGAGATCATTCAAGAAAACTTCCCTTATCTAATCAGTGATGCAAAAATTCAAACACAAGAGATTCAGAGAACCCCTGCAAGACAACAAATGAGAAGACCAACTCCTAGACACATAATAATTTGCCTAAATAAAGTAGGCACAAAAGAAAAAATCCTAAAGGCAGCAAGAGAAAAAGGCCAGATCACCCACCATGGAAGACCAATCAGAACAGCAGCAGATTTATCTGCAGAAACCCTGCATGCTAGGAGAGCTTGGAGCCCTATCTTCAAAGTCCTAAAAGATAAACAATTTCAACCAAGAATAACCTACCCGGCCAAGCTAAGCTTCATCAGTGAGGGAGAATTAAAATCTTTCCCAGATATCCAATCCCTAAGAACTTATGCAGCCACAAAACCATCTCTACATGAAACACTTAAGAAAGTACTAAACACAGAAGAAAAGGAAAAAAGAACAACGTTCTTCACAAGAGTACAGGGAAAAGAATAAAATATACACGAACCACCCCCAAAAGCAAAAGAAAGACAAAAAAAAAAAAGAAAAAGAAAAAAGAAAAAACCAAGTGGAAGAACAATAACTCAATAAGAACTCCATGATAGGGATGAACTCTCACATTTCAATAATTAGTCTGAATGTGAATGGACTAAACGCACCACTTAAAAGACATAGAATGACAAAATGGATAAAATATCACCAGGCAACAATATACTGCCTTCAAGAGACCCATCTCACTAGAAAGGACATACACAGACTCAAAGTAAGAGGATGGGAAACAAATTTTCAGGCGAATGGAACACAAAAGAAAGGAGCTGCCGCGATCCTAATTTCAGACAAAATACCATTTAAGCTATCAAAAATTAAAAAAGATACAGAGGGCCACTACATAATGATAAAAGGTTCACTCCATCAACAAGAAATATCTATCCTAAACATATATGCACCCAACATAGGCGCACCAACATTCATAAAGCAACTTCTAGGAAAACTAAAGAAAGACATTGACTCTAACACCATAATAACTGGGGACTTTAATACACCACTCACAACCTTAGACAGATCATCAGGACAAAAAATCAGCAAGGAGATCCGGAACCTCAATGAGACTCTGGACCAAATGGACTTAATTGATACCTATAGAACACTCCATCCAAAGACCACGGAATACACATTCTACTCATCACCACATGGAACATATTCTAAGATCGACCACATAATTGGACACAAATCATGTATAAGTAAATTTAAAAGGACTGAAATTCTGCCATGCACCTTTACGGACCACAGTGGAATAAAAATAAACATTGACACTAACAAAGTCCCCCCAAAACCCACAAAGACATGGACACTAAACAGCATGATGCTAAATAACTCCTGGGTCAATGATGACATCAAAATAGAGATCAAAAGATACCTGGAAACAAATGAAAATAAAGAAACATCTTACCAAAATCTCTGGGATGCCTTAAAAGCTGTAATAAGAGGGGAATTTATATCCCTACAAACACACATGAGGAAAATGGAAGGAACAGAAATTGACAACCTAACAAGCCACCTAAAGAAGCTGGAAAAGCAAGACCTCAAAAACCCTAATTTCAGCAGAAGAATTCAGATCACCAAAATAAAAGCCCAAATCCAGGACATAGAAGACAAAAAGATAATACAAAAAATCAATGAAACAAAAAGCTGTTTCTTCGAAAGGGTAAACATGATTGATGTCCCCTAGCTAGACTGACCAAGAAAAAACGAGAAAAAAACCAAATAAGCATAATCAGAAACACGAAAGATGAAGTCACATCTGACCCTGAAGAAATACAAAAGATCATTAGAGACTACTACGTACACTTGTATGGAAACAAACTTGAAAACCAGAAGGAAATGGAAGACTTTCTGACATCACACAACCTACCTAGGTTGGAACAAGAAGAAATTGAGACCCTAAATAAACCAATAACAATCAAGGAAATCGACCACGTAATAAGAAAACTTCCTACAAAAAAAAGCCCTGGTCCAGATGGCTTTCCAGCAGAATTCTACAAGACATTTAAGGAGGAGCTGATACCAATCCTACTGAAGGTATTCCAGGCGATTGAAAAAGATGGAACTCTCCCCAAATCATTTTACGAAGCCAACATCACATTGATACCCAAACCAGGTAAAGATCCAACAAAGAAAGAGAACTACAGGCCAATATCTTTGATGAACATAGATGCTAAAATTCTCAACAAGATCCTAGCAAACCGGATTCAGCAATACATCTCAAAAATCATCCATCATGACCAAGTAGGCTTCATTCCTGGCATGCAAGGCTGGTTCAATATTCGTAAAACCATAAATGTAATTAAATGCATCAACAGATGTCAAAACAAAAACCACATGATCATATCACTAGATGCAGAAAAAGCTTTTGATAAAATCCAGCACCCCTTCTTGATAAAAACCCTTGAACATCTAGGCATACGGGGAACATACCTCAAAATAGTAAAAGCCATCTACGAGAAACCCACAGCCAGCATACTCCTAAATGAACAAAAATTGGAACCAATTCCCCTGAAAACTGGAACTAGACAAGGATGCCCACTCTCTCCCCTCCTGTTCAACATAGTATTGGAAGTCCTGGCTAAAGCAATCAGAGAAGAGGAGGCAATCAGAGGTATTCAAATAGGAAAAGAGGAAGTCAAGTTATCTCTCTATGCAGATGATATGATTGTGTACCTTGAAAACCCAAGAGAATCTGTCAAAGGCCTCCTTACATTGATAAAAGCCTTTGGCAAAGTCTCAGGATACAAAATAAATGTACAAAAGACAATCGCATTTCTCTACG